>NC_133785.1:37027791-37315453 GCF_003597395.2 Chelonoidis abingdonii | reverse complement strand
TGGGAGGAGTTCCGAAATCGATTTAAGGAGCCGTTTAACTCGATATTAATGACGACGTCGTGTGAACGGGTACAGCGTTAAATCGGTATATCGGCCATTAAACCGATTTAAAGTCGCAGTGTAGACCTGGCCTATGACATGATTGATCTTTGAATGAGGAGGTCACTTTATTCTCTGTAGCACTGCTGCCATCTGAAGTCATGAAAAGATATTGCAACGTGAATCCAGCAGTTTTGGCCTCTTTTTTACACTCGTCTTCTTAACATTTTTTTAATGAAGCTGTAGTGCAAGGAAGGCTGTTATTGTTTTGCATTATTACAGGGGCACATAAAATGTCAGCATAGTGAGGCGGAAAAGATCCCATTGCCTGATACCCCAGAACAATGAGCTGGTAGCTTCCTCAGATATCCATAGGACAACCAGAAACCCAATCTTTGCATTATAACAGATTCGGCTTGAAACTTTACTGGTGTTGGTTGTGAACCTCTGGTTGCTGGAGTAGGAGGAATGAGAACTCCATTATTTAACATTTCACTTTTGTATACCTTGGTTCACATCTTTGTTCACATTTGAAAATGAGTTTGACAATTGGATCTTTAGCCCCAGTGGACATGACGACTGGAATGTCTGGTCACACAAGGTCTAGAACAAGACGGCTGGAATGAAGGGCATTAGTAGAGCGGCAAAGGAAAACTAGCACAGTACTTACGCATACTGTGCTGGATTAGTAGTACCCCACTCCTACTAAATAAAGTGTTTGTTCTAGTGACAGTTAGCATAGGAATACTGAAGGAAGGTGAGAGTCTAGTTATGAACATAATCACGCTGGTATGCGTGAAGGATATTGAGGCAGTTGGCTGCTAGTCACAGAAGTACTGATGGAAACAAACCAAAAGGTTTGGATGTGCTTTTGTGTGCATAGGTTCCTTTTCTCTGGGCTTTGAGAATTGAATGAAATACTCCTAGCCTCCGGGGGCTAGGGGGTATGCGCGCGCACAAGAGAGAGACTGTCCACTTAACTTTTCATATAGCAAACCAATTTGTGTACTATGTTCTGCCCTGATATGGCATGAGACATGTTTATGGTTATACAGCTAATTTCAGTGAACTCTGTTGCAGATTAAACCTTTGTATGATGGTACTTGTATTATTAATCATTAGAACTGTGAAAATAAGCTAATTACTTGGTGTCACTAGTTCTGCATGTTGATACCAGAATGCTCTTTGTACTTCTGTTTCAAGGAGGAGTAGAGAGATGGCTACATTCTGGGAACACATGAAATATTTAGACATGCAGTGAGTTCTTGTCTCTGAGCTTTGCAATGAAAAAGAAAAAAAGGTATTTCGTGTGACAATGACCTTTCATTGTCAGATGTTTTTGTTTGTGACTTTTATTCAAAACTATCCCATACTATAGAGAGTGGTTTAAAAAGGGTAAAATACACAGACACTATTAAGAAGCAATTAACATTTTAGAGTTTTGGCCAACAGCAATTTTTAAATAGGAACTAAATTATATCCATTTCTCATTTTCAGCTAAGAGGAGGAAATTAATTCACAAGTATAGCTTGAGAGTTTTCTTTTCCCCTCTTTCCAGTGGATACCATAATTCACCTTTGAATTATTGCAGTTGTCCAACGTTGTGATCCTGAAGACAAAGCAGGAACATTGTACTGCCTTTCTTATTAAATCAAGCTGTTTATACAGTGCTAATATGTTTACATTCAGGAGGGATTTCTGGAGCAGCACAGCTGCTGCCTTTCAGAGAGCAAAGCAAGCTTTGCAGTGCTTGTTTGTAATCACGTGGTCTTTGAGGTAGCTTGGGGAAAAATGATTTTAACTTCCTTGGGCAAAAGTTCTATAGGAACTCTTTTTCTGTAGGTTTTTTTAATAGCATCTTATAGAGTTTAACAGCGAGTCAGGAGATCTTGGTTCTCTTTCCCACTGTGTCATTGATTCATTGTGTGACCCTGGGCAAGCCACTGAGTATTTGATAGCAGTACCGTAGAACTCAATGGCAGAGATCTCATTGACTTCAGTGGGAGCAAGATTAGGCTCTTAGTTTCTCAGTGCCTGTTTCCCAACTGGTGTGTTAGTGATAAAGCCCTTAGCCTCATCTGTAAATCTATAGACGAAAAATGCTAGGTAAGAGCCAAGTACTGTTGTATAATTATCACTACTAATGAAGGTTCTCTAGGAAAGCTACCATTCAGTATTAAACTAAACTACAGCCTGTGTTTGAACTTAATGGAAATGAGGGAGATTTCTGTCTGACCAGTGGTGGAGCTGTTGTTTGATCATTTTATGGGTTTTCTCTTATGAGTACCCATGATATTGTACACCTCTACCCCGATATAACACGACCTGATATAACATGAATTTGAATATAACGCGGTAAAACAGCACTCCGGTGGGGCTGGGCTGCGCGCTCTGGCAGATCAAAGCAAGTTCGATACAAAGTGGTTTCACCTGTAACACGGTAAGATTTTTTTGGCTCCCGAGGACAGTGTTATATCGGGGTAGAGGTGTATTTTGTCTGGTGTACTTTGCTGAAAAGTGAATATTGCTGTTATATTGCAAATTGACAGCATTTCTAAAATTGCTTGTTTAGTTTAATGAGACAACCTACTTGCAATGTACTTAAAAAATGTTCCTATCTCTACTGAATGTCTCACTCTTGGAAGTGTCTAGGTAACATTTGCAAAAGCACCCAGTCCCATTTTCAAAAGGGACTTAGGTATTTAAGTCTTCCTGAAAGTCAATAGGACTTAGGTTCCAAAGTGCCTAAGTCGTTTTTTAAAATGGGATGTAGGTTCAAAAATCACTGTAGTGCTTTTGAAAATTTTGCCTGCCATCTTGATGGTACTGAGCACTGACGTTTTGGACAGAGAAGGGCCAGAGCTGAAAGATTCTGGTACCGATCCAATCTTTTCCAAAATTCAGGGGGGATGGATCCATTTTTTTTTTTTTTTTTTTTTTTTTTTTTGCAGTCAGCCTGTGCTCTCGCTGGCCTGGGAAGTTCAGCAGAAAACTGGCTGACCTGTTCCCAGTCCTCTGCATAGTCAAGTCACTATGGTGTCTTGGCCCTCTGGCTAGATCCCAAAGTCCACCCCCTGCACGGTATATTCTCTTCTCCCTGCCACCATGCTCCATTAGCAGCTGTCCTTCTTTGGCCTCTTCAGCAGTGGCACCTTTCACAGCTGTTTCCCTTCTTTCGGCAGAAGAACACAGTCTCAGCAGCCACTTCAGTCAGGGAACCAGCTCCTGGTCACCTGTTGCCTTGTCAGATGACTTAACTCATTGCCTTCCACTGAGGAAACAGGCCAAATCTCACACAAGTGCAGTTGAGTCCTCAATCCTCTTACGGGACACTCACCTTGTGCCACAGCTCGTTATAGAGCTATAGCCCAGTGCAAGTTCAGGTCTAGAGTTAATCTTTTCTGAAGTTAGACGGCCAATGTGTAGGTTTGTGTTTATCCACAGAATAGGCTCAGCATAGGCAATATCATTACAAGTTTTCCTGCACTGCCCTGACACAATGCATCAAAACACTTTTCTGGAGGGACAGCTGTCCCTAGACGTGAAAGGGTAATTCAGCTCTTGGGGCCTCTGCTGACTCTTCCAGGAAACGATACCATTTTAATTAGAGCTCTTTTCCATGATGTCAATAGTTGTCCACAAGAAACTGTTGGGTGGCCTCAGGCCAGCTGGTAACAATGCTCAACATTTCCCAGGTGGATTTGAACCATTGCCCTAAAGATGATAAAGTCTCTCTCTCTTTGCCAATCACCTGAAAGATCCATTTATTATTTCACAAGAGATTATTTGCATTGACACAGCCACTATTAATAATAGCTTTCAATAAAACCTGCAGAATTCTCCAGGCTTCCCTTTCTGCCAGCCTCCTAGATTAGTTTGGCATGCAGCTGGTCCTTAACGTGCAATAACCACAATACTTTCTTCTTCTAATTAAAAACCGTATTTTGAAGTTGCTCCATATTGAACTTTGAAAACTAGCTACTTGAACACAGCAACGGTTTTTACTGCTCGGTTTTCTGTGAAAGGTTGCCATTTTCAAACCTAGTAACTGCCCAGTCATTCTAGATGTGCAGAATATTTGCTTACTAAGATTGGTCTAAAACATCAGTCCCACTAGATTCTAATTAATGCAAAAATTAGGTGTTTGAGCAACCACTTACATACAGTAAGATGACGATATGGTGTTACAGCAACACCTCAGGTGCTGATTCTTTATGAGAACATGACATAAGAACATGATTAAGTTCCACTGACGTTGATGAGATTGAAATACATACTTAAAGTTAAGAACAAGAATGGCCACACTTGGTCAGACCAATGGTCCATCTAGCCGAGTGCCT
Organism: Chelonoidis abingdonii; assembly: GCF_003597395.2. NCBI lineage: Eukaryota > Metazoa > Chordata > Testudines > Testudinidae > Chelonoidis > Chelonoidis abingdonii. The sequence continues at coordinate 37,311,074 of NC_133785.1, read as the reverse complement.
TGTTTCTGACAGTGACCAATGCCAGGTGCTTCAGAGGGAATGAGCAGAATAGGCAATCATCTAGTGATCCATCCCCTGTTGTCCACTCCCAGCTTCCGGCAAACAGGGACTAGGGACACAGAGAGCATGAGGTGGCATCCCTGATCCTCTTGGCTAATAGCCTTTGAGGGACCTATCCTCCATGAACTTATCAGTTCTTTTGTGAATACAGTTATAGTTTTTGCTTTCACAACATCCCCTGGCAATGAGTTCCATGGGTTGACTGTATGTTGTGTGAAGAATCCGCTGCACATGCTGAGTAAAAGTAATCAATCAAATTCAGTGCTGAGTTCCTGTCATACAAAAAGTGTAGCATTAGCATTTTTAACAAAGGTTAGGAAGCAGCAAGACTTAGAAAACAACTAATCAAAGGGTTTCCAAAGTTGTACCTACATATCTCCCACACACATCCTTTTGACATGCAAGTGCAGGTCTCAGCATCGATGCACGTGCAAAATTTGCCCAGAAGTGTGAGTTAAGCCCGAAGAATCATGTGTGTTTTGTTGGCATAGGAATAAAGATGTGGATGTGGTTCTGTTGGGACTGCACAAAGCCTCCCATAGCCATGATGGTGCAGTCCAGAGAGAGTGGAGCTGGGGGTCAGACCACAGTGTGTGGCCTCACAGGCTGGAGGTGAAGAAATATTGGTAGGAAGAGCTATGAGCTCAGTCGGACGCCTAAGCACTTCCTACAAATGCCCAAACACTCTTGCTCTCTCCTCAAACTGTCCTCTGTTCCCCCAGTCCCATATTGGTCAGCACTGAAACTGCCTCTTGATTCCCCATCCCAGCTTCGGTGTTTCTGCCTCCTCTGCACCAGCAATTCCTTAATCACCTTCTCAACTTCCCCTTTCCCAGCTTCAGCAACTTCGAGATGGTCTCTCCATCCGTGCACTAGCAGTACAGCATCTACCTACATTCTTATACTGGACCCCATCACCATGGTACCTGAGCCCCTTGTGGGTTTTGTATTTCTGTAGGTGCAAAGTGCTGCACGGAGTGGAGAGAGTGCAATGAGTGCTCCACCCGTACTGCTGTGTGGTCCATCGTGCCCACCTCCCTGTGATTTGGCTGGTCCACATGATTCCTCACCAAAGGAGCAGTGGGGATGGGGAGCATGCCGTGCCCTTCCACCTCATTACTGCCATCTGAAAGAGGAGACAATATTAAAAACTAAGGAATCTGATGCCTACCATCACATTTTAGGGAGTTGGGTAGGTTTCACCGTCATGTTCTCCCTCCCCAGTTTAGACAATACATAGAATCACTTCACAGCTTATTTGCACCTGGTGTATACAATATAAAAGACAAGGGTCGTATTTATTTTGGTGCCACTAGAGGCAAAGATACAGAAATAGTACTCGCTTACTCAGGACATATCTTGGTGTCCTGATCATGCTCACTGAAGTATGGCAGATCTGTGATCAGTTACCTCTTCTATACTGCAGAGAGCTGAAGCAAGTCATTGTTGCATTTTAAGTTTGGAAATGTGGGCAGCTGTTTGGTTACTTGTTCAAACTTCTAGCATCACTCTCTGAGTCCTCTTCATGCTTCAGACACAACAGGAGATAATCCATGTAAATACTTTTCTATCTGTATCTCATCTTTTCAGAGTAAAACAATGTGAAATCCAGGGAAAAAAGATCTTGTCAACCCAAAGTATGGTGTGCTGCAGCTATTTCAGTTCATTGTTAGTTTGTGGTGTTGGATCCAATCTTGTGTGGGGAACTAAAAAGGATCTCTTCTAGTGCCCCAGCTGCTCTGTGATGCCAGTGACATGTTTCTTCTGTGCTTGAATGGCTGACATAGTGAGGTGCAGCTGTGTGCAGTGAGGGCCCTATCACATGATACCTAATAATGCCATTCCTCTGCAAATTTTTACTGCATAACTATTTCCCAAATGGCTACTTTAGGGCCTTTGAGAATTCACTGGAGTTGTCAGTTGTTATAGTAATGGACCCCCTGCTGCTGAATTGGCTTAGAGATGTATGTTCTGGCTTTTGAACAGACTAACTCATACTCATTAGATCCTCTTCCGTGCCCCCCCATCTCTCCCCCCAAAAAAGGAGAGAGAGATTCACTGGCTGAAGGTTGCTTTTTAAACATACTGGAGTGAGTATGTGGGGGAGAGAGAGAGAGAGCTGGAAAATTGTCCCCTTCTGTTGTTATACTTCTGTTGTTTCCACGTTTGTTTAAGCCGCTTTAGTTTTATTTTTCACTTCAAGCTATTTAGATAAGAATTACAAGAGCTGCCAGTTTTCCCATTAGACAATGTGATGATGATTTCCGTCTTTAACAAACAAAATTTATTGTTAGTTTTCTTTAAAAAAAAAAAAAAAAAAATACAGGAATGTGGGAGAGATGAAGAGGACTTTGCCAAGCCAAGATACCCAGAACTTTATAAAGAGAAAACTGATTAGTGGAAATTTCTGGTACTGTGGAGAAGTCTAGAAAATTCAGCAGCTAGTATCTTTAGTTATTTATATACAGGTTTTCAAAAACCATTTTAGGAACTTTAAGTGCAGAAATGATTATTCCCTCATCTCAAGATACTAAGGGATAGATTCTGTTTTCATCCTAGTGTAAACCTGAGTAATTCTACTGAAGTCAGTAGTGACTCCACATTTATGCTGGTGTTAGCATGATCAGACTACAACCGTGTCAGGGTTTTGAATTTGTTTCCAGACCTGCCCTGCATGACTGAAAAATTGTTTAGTTCTAAATATGTTCTCAAACATATTTAACTGCATTTCTAAATCATTGTTTCCTCTGTATTCTGAGCCAAATCCTCCTGTGTTATATGCATCCCACCCCATTGAGCTCTGTGAATCAGATTCATGTCCCATTTGTCCCAGTGTATATGTGGAGTAACTCCACATTTATGCCAAGTAAACGAGAGCAGGGTGTATCTGACCAGGATGGCTGGCTGTAACTGAAGGCTTGTCTACATGGGGAAAATGCCTCAAGTAGTTAGCGTGCATTAATTACCAGCTCCCAGTGTGGACCCTCATTCCATGCTAAGAGTGCCTGTGTGCATATATGTGGAAGTGTATTAAGTTAAAGGACATAAAAGGTACGTCTACACTTAGCGTGCCGAGTAGACACTGCACACCCAGCTGGCATAGGTAGCAAGAGCGAAGTGGACAGTGAGGTACTGCTTAAGCAAGTAAAGCACAGACATCAGAACCCGAGGGTATATTCCCTATGTGGTTCTCTACACCTTGAAGCAGTACCTTCCACATCTACACTGCTGTTTTTGGCAGTGCTGTGTCCTGCTGCCTCCCTGCTGATGGAGTCTTTTTCCAATAAAGTGAAAAGCTCCAGCAGCGGGGAAAGGCTCTGCCACAGGCTACCTTTCTCAGCTGCCTGCCTCTGCCAGAGCCTTTCACTGCTGAGAGAAGTTACGCACTCCAATGTGGACAGAGCCTGCCTTTCACTGCAGCATGTAGTTACTGTGTCACGAAACCCATAGGTTGATGGAAACCAGATCAGTTCTGAGTTTGGAGTTTCATTTGATCTATTCTATAGTGGTTGGTAGCCTGAGAGCAGAGGCAGGTTATAGATGTTGTGATGATTTGAAGTAACAAAGAGAAGGAGAGCTTGGTACAGGTGCTGCTTCTTAGAGCTGGCAGGGTATTGTCTAAAACTCCGATTCTGCATAGTTACTGTACCTTGCATTGTCTACAGTGCGTGCCAGCAGTGGGCATCCTGGAAAGAGCAGCAGCATTCTAAGTGAAAAGAGAGAGAAATTAGCAGCATCCTGAGGGAAAGGGATGAGGATGATGTGAAATTGTATGGTATTGCAGGTATTGTTACATGTCACTGTGCTTGCAAAAGAGATGCAGCATGTTAAGTGTTAAAAAGACTCAGAATTAAGCCTCAGATAAACCAGATGACTGAATAAAAGCCGTCTCGGTCCCTGTATTCCATCTGCTGTAGGCAGTTTAATATTACCCTAGGAAGAGAAATCCTGTTTCTAAGCCATTCCAACCAGTCAGATCCTGGATGGTATGTTGCTTAAAGGAAAAAACAGGACAGACCTTAGAAATGCTGATTTTAAAAAGAAAGGTGCCAGAGGCGATCCTGGCAATTACAAGAATTAATAGGCAGCAGGTTTTAACCAAACACAAGGAAGTACTTCACACAATGCACAGTCAACCTGCAGAACTTGTTGCTAGAGGACGCTATGAAGGCCAAAAGTATAACTTGGTTCAAAAAAAAAATTGATAAATTCATGGAGGGTAAGAGGTCTATCAGTGGCTATTAGCCAAGATGGTCAGGATTCAACCCCATGCTCTGGGTGTCCCATAGCTTCTAATTGCCAGAAGCTGGGACTGGATGACAGGGGATGCATCAATCAATACTTGCCCTGTTCTGTTCATTTCCTTGGAAGCATCTGGCACCAGTTACTGTCAGAAGACAGGATACGGGGCTAGACAGACTGTTGGTCTGACCCAGTGTGGCCATTCTTACACTTCTATGACTTTCAGAACCTTAGGTCACCCATGGGGACTTCAAGGAAAAGGGTCACTGAAGTCAGTGGGAACTCTTCCAATGGCTTGACTAGTTTTAGATTGGCTCTTATTCAAAAGATGTTGATGCATATTTAATAATAAAATATGTAACATGACTATAGAGTGAATTTTATACTATAGTTAATATTATAGTGGCAGAACAGGATTTAACAACTATTTAGAATTCCTTTTGTCTCCTCAAAGAATCTGACAACATAAAATATTGAATTGTATTCTTTTTAACTTTGTTATTTAAAAATGCCTCTGACAAGAGCAGAGAAATTCAGAGATACAGTTTGAATGGGAGGACGTGTATCTTTTTTTCCCATGTAGGTCACTCAATTGAACTCTGACAGAATTGTCAGCCAGTGCGAAAAACCCAGTTTATACACTTTTTGTTTCTTTTTATTCTGAGTGTGTAACAATATGAAGTCCAGGGGCTTACCCCACCGTTTCCATGAAGTGCCACCTTCTGGGGAGAGAGCAGAGAAGGGGAGCAGGTGAGGGCGGTACAGGTCGGGTGGGGAGTTTTTAGTGCCTGGGGTGACTTACTAACTATTTATGTATGTATGTATGTATGTGAAATTAACCACATTTGTTCAGTCAGAACTCTTATTCTGAAATCACCTGCTATATATGCCTGATTTATTTCTGCAGTAACCCTCTTGAAGTCAGAGGGGTTATAGCACAGGTAAGTTTGATCCATTATCTTTAAAATGGTCACGCTTCATATTAAGGTTCTATTTATAGCTGGTTTATAAAGGGTTAACAAACAGTGAGTTTCGGACATACATAATATGTGATGCTGATGATTAAGCACATTAGCAGAAGGTGTCAAAGCAGGCCATAAGGCATGGTTATAACCATAATGGACGCTATGTCAATTGTTTATTTATTAAAACATCTATTACTCCTTTAGTTACCCTTTGTAAACTCCTTTTAAATGGAGCCTTAATATAAAGTGGAACTTTTTAAAAAAGTGATGAGAAAATGGGTCATTTAAAAAAGATTAACAGTCATTATGACTCTTTTGTGAAATATTTATATAAATTTTTAAAATTAAAACATTTTGCAAATAAGAAAAAAATGACAGTATAGCCTCTTTCTCTCTTCTGCTCCAGGGAACAGTTTATTATCCCATCCTTGTTTGAGCTGTTGCTGGGTTATATACTTTTATGTGATGGTCTGAAGAGTCTCTCTATTTGTATAATATGGGGTCTCATAAACAAATCAGTTTCAGTCCTGTAGGACTCTCCTGGAAGAACTGTGAATGAAACATCCTATAATACAAGTAGATGCATCCTAAGGGCCCAGTATACATTTATCGTAAAACAGTGAAATAACAGAAACTGACAGATAAATCATGTTTCCATCCTCTCCGTGTAACTGTAAAGTGTAATAATCTAAGGGCCATATTCTCAATCCCACAGCAACATTCAGAGTAATATTAACACTAGTTAGTTTCACAGCATGAGGCACTCTGAGTCTGAAATTATAGGGTTAGGAATGTTCAAATCAATCCATCAGTATATCCGGATACACAGAATGGATCAGACACCTGGATGAAATAATAAAGAACAGGGGTGATCTCATCTTAAAGCTTCCTTTCCTTTTGTGGGCTCTGGATTGGGGTGAGTCGCTCACAGCGTATGGAAAATTGAATCCACCTCTGTTCATAAATACGTTGTATTAGCAATGGGCTTTGTGCTCTGAATAGGAGCTTAGCACTTTACAAGGCAGCAGGAGGGGAATAAAAAACTCTCTAAACCCATTTTAGGAAGTTAAAATTGCCATTCTCATCATTTTAGCAACAATAGAATCTGTGGTTTGTTAACCAAGGTTTTTTCAGTTGTCAGGCTTGAGCAGTGCTTAATTTGTAAGTGTCTGTCCCCGAAATGCGGGTCCAGTGAAGTTCTTTTGATCGAGTGAGGAAAAACCAAGACCTGACAAACTGGGAACTTGAAAACACCATGTGGCCGTTTATTAACAGGGAAAAAAATCACAACTTGGGCTGGGGAGGAGCACTTTTACCAACTAACAGAAACAAGCTATTAAAACAAGAAACCTTTACACAATCTAAACACACTATTTACATCTATTTACACATAACCAAGTACTTCAAAATTAACTGCTTTTGTAAGGAAATGAATACACCAAATTAATGTTCTATGTGCACACTTAACCAAATATTATTACTAAAGACACCAAATCAAACTCAATAGCAGTTTTATAATAACTCACTTTTGGTACCGTATACACATAACTTCATGACAGACAGCAGCACAAGTAGTGGTATACCAAATAAAGGGGAAGAAGCGAGGAAAGGTTAGGCAAAGCACAGACAGTTAGAGAGCAAGTACCGTATTCCAGGCGCAGCTGACCAGCAGAACAGACACCAGAAGCATACCGAATCCATAGAAAAATACCGTAGAATAAATAAGCAATCCGTGGAAAAATATCGTTGCAAAAATAATCAATCTGTAGAAAATACCGTGAAAAAGAAACAAAACACACGACACGAGCCGGCTATATCCGGAGGAGACCCCTGGCTGATCAGGTCCTTCAGTCAATTAGCGGATACTCCTACAGACCCTGGCTTGAGGCATGGTTTTATTCCAGGGACTGTTTTACACCTGGCACAATTTGATTGGTCCCTAGCTCCCCCACCCTCCAGGTTCCGAGCTGTTGCCCCCTACGTGGGCAGATTTTGCACACGGCACACTAGAAGCTACTAGAAGCTGCATTCAGCACACTAGCATAGTTTGCACACAACCCTAATCCGACCCTTTGAACTGCATTACGATTGGTCAGATTGGGCCCCTTTGCACAAGGCACGCTGGTGTTATGCACACAGCACTAACCTGAACCCTGGGTTGCTGGGCAGAAGAGCAGGAGACTGCACACGGCCCTAGCCTAACCCCTAGGTGACCAGGTAAAAAAGGCGGGAACCTGCACACGGCCCTCTAAAGTTGCACACCGCACTACAGTGCTGCACACAGTACCAGAGTGACCTATAGATGACCGGCAATTGGCCATCCAGACGCCATGTTAGGCCAGAGGCCTTTGGGCTACGACAGTAAGAGGTGCTGGGGCTCGAGGAACTAGGTGCCAGGGCCCTAGCAATTTTTTTACACTCATAACTGATGTAGCAAGTCCAGAAATGCCAGGGCTCATCCCTGGCCCAAATTAAGCACAGGGCTTGAGGTTTTTATGTAGAGATGGGGTCAGTTGAATGCCAGAGAGATAACTGGCATCTAGAATCTGAGAGCATTTCTGCAAGCCGCCTGCACTGACAGTTTCATCCCTTCTGCTTAGCCCATGTTGGTAAGAGAGTGTGGAAGCATAGGTGCTAAAAGAGAACAGGGGAGAGAATTGGAAAAACTGGAAAAAGGGGAACTTTTAAAGACTGCTGCTTGGATAGTATCTGTTCTGCTGCTGCTGCCAGCTAGTGATGTCACAAACTAATGTTGCAGGAGGAAGGTTGTGATTGGATAAGAGTAATACACCCTACAGTATTTTACTCTCCTGTGTTTTCTAATCAGAAGTACTCAGTTCCTAATCGTGGTAGCCTTCATTGCTATTTGGTGTCCATATTACAGATGCAAAACCAAACCTCTGGAAATATTGTCCTAGTCCTACTTCATATCCTTCATTTTCTTAGTTTTTGAATTATTTTAATAAAAGCTTCGTCGCTCTTTCTTTCTCTCTTTCTCTCTCTCACTCATAGCACCCAGGACACCCAGTCATGGACCAGACTCCATTGTAGAAATACAGAACCAAATGACAGCCCATGCGCTAAAAAGCATACACTCTTAGTATAAAACAAGAGACAACCGGATGGATCCAGACAGACCGATGAGAGAGTACAAGGAAACAATGAGATAGTATTGGTCAGCATGATGGAGGATGGTCTCTGCACACCAGCGACCTAACCGTTGTGAAGTTTTTTGTAGGAATCATGGCAAAGGAGAGTTCTAAGGAGGGATTATATATACCAGTCTCTTACATTCCCCATTCATATTTTTTGTGCATCTCAGTATTGCACCGGTTTTGGAGTGTCAGAGGTGGTTGTTCATGCATCCTGTTCTCCAAAACTTTAGCGACGCTGCATGTGAAAGTTAAAGCTGACTCTAGGCTTCTTTATCTTGCATGATCGGCATTTACACAACAGCAAAACAAGAATCTCCTGACCTTGGCATCATTTCAGGCTTCATCTTCATTCAGATGAACTATTTCTCACCACTCTCTTCACTATCTCTAGACCAGCAGGACTTTTCTTTCAATCTTTGTCTTCTTCAACAAACTCCTTTTGGACTTTGCATAAGAAAAATTCTGACTTGTAGTCTCAGCTAGATTGAATTCCCCCGTTTTCTACTGACAATGTTTGTCTTGTGCCCTTGCCTTTTTTCTTTTGGGGAAGTTAAATCTCCTAGAAAACATCAGTGGCAGTTAGTTTACAGACCTGTTTTGAACATGTTTTATGATATTTAGGGTGACACACACCCATCAGCTTTGAAAGCAGTTATTCATGTTTCATAAAAATTCAGACTTTTTTAATTAAAGAAACTTTATTAAGTAACAATTTGCATGTGGAAATCAGCCATAATTTGATTCTGGTGATATTTAATTTAATATTATACCTGTTTACCCAGGAAGATTAAATATATCTCTTGGAGATCAATTCCAATACATATAAAAAATAAAATGCAAAAAAAAATTAATGGGCAAGGAATAAATGTTTCATTTTTCTCAGTCATGAAATACAATTTCCGTTTTCCAAAAGAAAATATAGTAATTAGGGAAATTTGCAAATGGAAATTAGCCCTGTTTGGTCTGCCTATTTATTTTGGTCATTAAATGAAGTATTTAATTAGCATTTATATAATTCATGTTTCAGTATAGTCTATGTTATAATTCCAAGTTTAAATATAAAATTGAAATGGGCTTGATGCAACCTATTGTTCACATGCAAAGCACCTAATTTGATAACATAGATATGAAGATACTGAGAATGTGAATTACAAAAATTCGTATTTTGAAAGGATGCAATCTACATTTTCTGAAACTGTGGGCTGAACTGTTATTTTTTTTTACTTTTTATAATTTGCATACATATTAGTCCCTGTTTAAATGATGTGTTAATTCTATTCATTAGACTTCAGTAAATGTGTTTAAGTCTCCAGATAATCAAGCTTAGGTCCCTGGGAAGCAAATTATGGACTTTCATGTTAAAAAACCTATTGTAAACGTGACATTTATCACCACTGAGGCACTTGTGTGTAGTACTTGGCTACAGTCACTAGGGTAAATCCAGTCTTTCTTTCTGACGCTTATTGTAATGATTATGATCTTTGAATAAGTAGCCGGTACAGGGCCCTTAGTGTCTCTTCAGAGATGACTGGGCACTTCAGAAACCACTCCACCCATGATGTGTTCAAAATGCCAATTCAGCTCTCCTGGAAAAGGGAAGCTTAATTCAAGCCCTAACGCAGATTGCTTCAAGCAGAGAGAATACAGTTGTTTTTTTTTTCAATCCTGTCCTGAGGATAATGTGGGGGCTGAGATGACTAGAATTCCTTGAATGGCCATGGTGATGGGGCCCTACAATGCATCTGGCCCATCCCTGCTGGGGGATTCTTCCTTGCTCCGGTACATGATTGGTTTTTGCTCTGAACCTGAGACTCTTTGGCCCTCATACCAGAATCATACCAATTGCCACAGGGAAGCAAATTTTCAGAGTCTTTGCTTCCAGGTCCCTCCATCCTCCACAGACTGTAGTGAACGTGGAAACAATCTGTTTATGATAACATGCTATGGGAAGAAAAGGGACTAGGAAGTGGTGTTAGAGTTACATGACTTCAGTTGCCTATTGATTTGGCAGGGCTTATGTTGGAGTGACCCCTGAATGACAATTACACTTGGAGATGCCATATCTGCTCTGATTAATAAAAAATGTGATAGCAAAAAACGTTCTTAGGCCATTATTGTGAGAAAATGCCTACTGCATTGCAAGGCCTGTATGTTAATTTACATCTGCTCTTGGAGCGTATGGGCCTTCTCAAAAAAACATGATGAAGGATAAAAGGGAATTCATCTGAACATTTGTAGAAACAGAGGGTTAAAGTTCAGTATCACTGTTTTTGTTATCTACAAAGCTACATGGAACAAGTTCCCTGTTGTATAGTTTAAAGCAATAGGTGGAGCCTACCGGAAAGAAAGCTTGTTATCCCGGCAGTATAGTTTTATTCCAGATGCACAGAATGTTCTAGCTGAGGACAAGAATAATATTTGATGTACAGTCGCAGCAGCTTTTTTATCTCACAACATCTGAATACACAATCTCCACCTTCTCTGTGGCATTTTGCTTGAGAAACAGCTGGGCACGTTTGAAGGTACAGGGAACGCTCATACTTCACTACCATTTATAATACAAACCCGTAGGCAGGGCCATTGGAAAATGAAAATTCCATGTTTTATTATGGATGGAAGGTTTGGTTCCTATGGATTGCGGTGTTGCAGGACTGCAGATTTTAAGTTTTCATTTGGTTGTGGAGATCTTCTTCAAAGTGTGAGCCAATTCACTTTCTGTATATCTAGAGAGAACGTTCCTTTTACCTTGCAGTCTTCTCAAAAGGGGCTTAATTCTGAGGCCCAATGGTAACATTAACAATTTCACTGCTAATTTTTTAATTGGTATTGTCCACTTCATGCGGATGGATTCATTTGAAAGCTCTGGTGGTCAACACAGGTGAGCTGGGCAGCTGCAAAACTAAACACCAGGCTCAATCTTGTCCAAACAAATTCTTGGGCTTACATTGCAGGAAAGGAGATTTCGATTAGACAGAAAAAACTTCCTAACTCTCAGGGTGGTTAAGCGCTGGAACAAATTTCCCTGGGAGGTTGTGGAGTCTCCGTCATTGGAGGTTTTTAAGAGCAGGTTGGACAAACCCTGTCAGGGATGGTCTAGGTAATACTTAGTCCTGCCATGAGTCCAGGGGACTGGACTAGATGACCTCTTGAGATCCTTTCAGTCCTGCATTTCTGCAAACTTGGAATTTGAGAAATTTCTAAACAATAGAGGGGACAGAACAGCCCCCAAGTCAGAGAGTGGTGCTGGAATTTGGGATAAATCCCAACAGGGATTTCAGAGATGTTCTGACTTTCATTTGGCAAAGCTTCCTTGAGCTGTGATAACTTAAGGGAGGAAGTCCTAGACGTCCTAGCTGGAGTGGAGGATAACCAGGTGTAGCTGCACCTTGAAAATAGCTGCTCCTTTGAAGGCAGAAACACGTAGATCCTGCCTGTCACTGTTATAAGGCAAGGTAGGGAGTTCTCAAGATATAAGGGGACGGATTCTTAGTTCATCCATTCTCGTGCTCTACACAGGAACAAAGAGTGAGCAAAAGTGACTTTAAATCACCTTAGTGGCCCGGGTGTGCAGCTGCTGACACCTGGTGTAAGTTTGAGCACCCGCAGGCCTCGCTCAGTAGTGGGAAGGCAGCACTAGCTGACTGCAGGCAGTGGTCAGCACAGCTGGGTAGCGTTCTGATTCAACATCTTCCCAGAGGGAGCCTTGTGCACAGAGCTCCTTCCTGGCCCTAGCAAGACCCCAAAAAGAGAAGCATAACAAAACATCATTCATCTTCCCATAAACCAAATCCACCCCCCCATCACAAGAGCCCTCCCTAGTGTGGGAGGTGAATGCTTTGTCATTTCCATACAGCCGCATACTCTGTGTGTGTGTGTGTGTGTACACACCTTTTCTCTTGCACTGGGAACATCACATCTCATTGGTGCATTGGAGCAGGAAAGAGACTGTTTGCCAACAAAAAAAGACGTTAATTAAACACACCGTATTCTGCCACATGTCCTTGAGAAAAAAAAGACTCATTTGTTAGTCAGCTGAAATTATCTGGCACTGAACGTCTTGTGCTGATGTGACAGGGTTTGCTTGCTCATATAAAAGCTGTTCAGTTTGCCCCTTTATAAGTGAGAACAATAATTTCCCTCTTTCCAAATTGCAGTGTGCTCATGATTTTTTTTAAAAAAGAAAATTGTGATCTCTATCTACAGATTTGTGGACATTTGGCCAAATGCAACCTTGAGTAACTGGATGCAGCTCCCTTGGATGTGTCTGGTCCAGAGACAGTGGTGTCATAAAAGTGATGAAAGTCCCCGCTTGGTGGTATGCTCCTGTGCCAAAAATTAAAAAATTCTGTGCACAGAAAATAAAAATTCTGTGCACAGTATTTTAAAATTCTGCGGATTTTATTTATCAAAATAACACTACATAATCACTAGTTTCAATTATTTTGATATCTTATTTCAAAATATCTGTCAGTAAGTATGTCTAACAATACAGGCACACACACAAAATTTCCCCCAGATGTAGAGAATTAAAGAAACTCCTATGACAATTCAGTTCCTGTTTCTCTGCCCCCTTTCCCTCCAGAGCCCAGCCATGGGCCCCCACACCTCTGACCCAGATACCCTCACCCGCTCCCTCCCACAGCCCAGCCATGGGGTCCGCCCTTGCCCAGATACCCACACCCCTTTCCCCCCCGAGCCCAGCTATGCCCCCCTACTCCAGCCCAGATACCCACACCCTACCTCAGCCCAGCCATGGGGTCCCCCCTTGCCCAGATACCCACACCCCTTTCCCCTCAGAGCCCATCCATGGACTCCCCCACCCCTGGCCCAGACACCCATGCCCTTCCCCTAGAGCCCAGGCATCCAGAGGGAGAAACAGCCTGATGCTTGGTCCCATGCTTGCATGGAGTTTCCTGCACGCAGCCTACTCTTTCCTTCAGGGCATGCTGGGAACTGCAGGTGCTAGGAACCGTCTAGCTCCTTTCCCCTCCACCTGGCAGTGTTTTCTATGTCTGAGCTGGGCTCTGCTGGATCCAGCAGCCCTTAGTAGTGACCAGCAGCACTGCAGTCCATTTCTGTGGGGGAAAGGAAATTATGCACATGCAGTGTTAATTTCTGCAAAATTCTGCATTGTGCAGTGGCACAGAATTCCCCCAACAGTAGGTATAAATTGGTCACAAAACAAGGTTAAGTGGGTACTGTAACCAGGCCCCTTCCTCAGGCCCCCTTGCTGCAGCTCACCGCTGTCTCAATAAAGGACTCTGAGACTCCTGGATGCAACACCCGTGGCTTTTTATTCTCACACAGTTCCCTCCACCAGTGATTCTATTTACAGCTGTACAGGGTTTTTCCTCCTCTTCCCTTTACAGAGAGTCTACCCCAGCCTGGAGACTGCCGTGCCTTGGGCTGGGCTGGGCTGGGCTGGGCTGGGCGCGCTCGCCCTCCCCCCCCCTTCCTCTGGCTGCCAGCCAGCTTTTATGGCCCTTGAGCCTGCAGGCCCACAGGTGCAGCCCATTCAGAGACCAGGCACCAGGCTTCTCCCCAGCCCCAATCCATTCTACCTGATTGGGGCTGGCTGAGCAGGGGCTGATTAGCTGCCTTTGCAGCAGCACCCTGCTACAGTACAAATTGCAAAGAACTGTGACACATTAAAAATACCCAGATTAAATTTTTAAAAAAGTCCTCCTAAAATGAGCAATATCTTCAATAGTTGTCTAATGGCGAGAATTGCTGAAGTTCCTTTGATGAGAGTTCATTAGAGAATTCCCAGACTTCCTGCATCTCTGCAAAGAATTGGTCCAACAAATGATATCTAAAGCCATAGTATGCAATAATGTTAGGATACAAGAGCTCAATGTCTGGACAGCTTTTTAGTCTATTGTGGAAGTATAACTTTGTGTGCTATAAATAAAGCATGTGACAAAAATCACCAAGTTGATTTATCCATCCTGTCAAGTTGGCTGTAATCAGCTAGAAGACAAATAAATGGGTCAAAAGGTATTTCACACTTGAGTGATCTAGACAAGAAATCACAGACCTGAAATCAAAAGTCTGAGACACAGCTGCCAGAGAGAATGGCAAAATGTTTCTCTATTTAATCTGTGTTTTATACAGTGTTCATCTTGCAAAAGTCCTCAATTTAAGGCACAGATATAAAACTTGAGGAAAAATGTTACTGAGTTTCCAAGACCTCTGAGATGGAAAGTGATGGAGTGGATCATTTAGTAAAATCACAAACAGAAGAATACAACTGTGCCAAGTCTCTGTATCAGTTAGATGGTATTCCTCAGAATGGGTGTAACAGCCTTAATTATTGTTATCACTCTGTTGGTCACAGGGCTATAATCTAACCTCTGCGGCAGAACAGTATTAAAAAGTGCTACCAGAGATCACATAAGAATGTGGAGAGTAAATACAGATTGGGGGGGGAAGACATCACAAACAGGATTGTTAGGGTCGTAGGTATTACAAAACAGAATAAGGATCAGAACTCAAAAAATCATGGACAAAATTTTATCTGCCTTTAGGGTCAGAGATCAGTTTATGTGGAGTGAATGGAAAAGATTTCTGAAACCAAGTGACTATTCCCAGTTGTCTAGTGGAGAGCAATGAAGAGGTATCTGGCCCACCGGCTCTCTTTTTAACATTAACATTCAGAAACATTCACATGTTTCTTGTTAAAATGCAGCCTCCAACGAATACTGTTTGTTCCCCCCTCCCCCCCCGAATCTTGAGACAGTTCTACAGTAACCAGTGCTAAAGTTAAATGAGCAGAGATTTAAGAAATCAGTCAAAATAAAGTAGAATAAAGTCTACTAGCCTATGTTCTGCAAATATGAACAGAAAACATATTAAAGAGGATCTGTTGTTAAGGGATCTAAATGCAGACAGCCCTGTTGGTAATTAATGTAAATAACTTGAGTTCCCTATATTGTATCTCACTCATTTGAAACTCGGTTTTATCTTTAATCAGAATATTCATTTCAATATGATGATTCTTTTTATTAGATGTTTCAATACACACATTAAGGCAAATGGAAGCTAATACATTATCTGTACACATTGTATCTCTGCTCAAAACTGAATTGATCTGGGTATGAAAGGAGTTTCCAGTCCTCAGTTTAATTTTAACTGTTACACTGATCTCTGAAAGGCAGACTATCCTCTGCTGCTCATTTGAAAATTCTTGACTTTTCTGTACAATCAGAGGTCTATTAATACGTTTCTAAATCCCACTGTAATATTTAATGATATTCCTTGATCGTTCAATCCTTTTGCATAACAAAACATCTTTTCCCTTAACAGGAATACTCAGGGCATTTTGAACCAAGGGATAGCTCTGAGACTTCAAAGATGTTCTTGTTTCTTTTTTCCTTTTTATAAATATTTTGAAAAAATTATTCTCCCTTCTCACTCTGTGCCATCTTTTTCAAACTCATTCTTGATCTTTGACTGAGATAGTACAGTCACCAGTGCCTCTTGAGGAATTAAAGTATCAGCAACAACATTTGGTTATAAAATGTCTAGAATTTTTTTATTGGAAAATTATCTGACCAGTGTTTATTAGGTCTGGGAAAGTGGGTAAATCCAAATATGCATTGTCTTCATTTGCCCATGCTTCTTAATTACACTTAGCTTTAATAATGCTTACACCTTTTTTGTATTCATTTGATCTTTCTGGTGTATGAGCCTAAAGTCTCTTGAATTTGTATTAGAGGATTGCTGTTGTTTGTGGGATTTGTTTATTTGTTTAGAAAAATCCATGTAAGGAGCGGTTGCTCTATTGACTACTGAAGTTATTGGGCAGACCCTTAGCTTTTGTAAATCAGCAGAGATCTGTTGGCTTCAGTGAAGCTACACCAGTTTAAAACAGCTGAGACTATTCCCCCCATATTGTTTCCTTGAGCACTAAGTTATTGTGATGTGTCTGATATTTGTGTTTCCTCCTTACACTTGTTAACCTTAGAATACAAAGAACGCCTTAATTAAAAGTGTCTCCCCAGATGTACCTCTGGCTTAGCTAGAACTGTGAAGAGTCGATGATATATCAGCAGCATTAGGAACAGAATCTCCAAATGTACTGATCGCTAAACAGATTAATGATTCCCCAGACCTCTGCCACAGAGACCCATATAACATATGAGGTTTGTTATCTGTCCCTGCACAAATCTCAGCTTCCACAGACATGGCTGTGGAAAGAAGACTATCTGGATACCAAAAATTCTGTCAATAAAGACTTTCCATATTATTCACAACACTCATAAAGAAAAATGTGCCCTAAATAGTCTGAACTGGAAATATGCCAATCATCTGTCCATCTTGACTTCCATCACAAATGGATCTTTGCAGTCTAGAAAGAAAGAAAGGGAACTACCTTCCCATTCTATGGTTAATTATGCCGGACAAATTTCCAGTTCCAGTGAGTTCCAGTTAAAAACAGCCAATGCCTAATAGCAAGATGAGAACTAAGTCTAAATTTTAAGTACATTTAGTTGCAGGCATGTCTAGATCCAAAAGCTGGTTTGGTGATCACCCAAGGGACACTTCAAATAAATATCAAGAAACTGTGCTGTTTTCTTATTGTAATGTAAAGAAAGGATAATCCTTCCAGCCGGAAAAGCAGGTCTCTTGTATTTTGGAAGAACTTACTGTTTTCAGGTGCGTGTTCCAAGCAGAAAAGCTATCTCTGCTACTCACTGTTAACAAGCCTTTTCTGAACTGCAGTTTTTATAGAAAAGCTTCTGGCCCCAGTGCATCAGAGTTTGTGAGTAAAACATGAAAAGAATGCACCCAGTTTTTGGACCTGGACAAAAACACAGCCACATGTACCTTAAATTTAGACTTAGGTTTCCTCTTATTTTAAAGTATGTCTCATTGGATATCTTTCTAAAACTAGCTACTGCGTACGAGTCTCGCAAGCTCATTCTGTTGGTGGTGTGGCAAAATAAGACCCAACTCTTGCAAACAGATGTGTTTGGGGCCTGCACAGAGCCCCAGTGCAATCTTGAGCTTCTAGTGTTGGTACTGACAACCTGTCTTCATTGATCACAGGAGTTCTTGCAATTACTCTACAGCTCTTCACTTGGCGGAAAATTTAGCTGTCATTTAGAAAAGTTTGAGGCTACTTTCTGATACCCTGCTGTAGTCAGGGTGTTGGAACTGAGCATTTTAAGGCACTACTTAAACGATCATTTGCTTGGAAAACTGAATCTCTCACCATTTTAATCTGTAATATACAGCATAGAAGATACAGTAGCTAGGCAGTTTGCTAGCTTTGCAACATATACATACCCATTGCACTAAATACATCTGTGGCTCATAGAGAAAAATGTGACTGCGGATATACTTTTTTATACCTTACAGATACCCCATTTTTAAAGACTATGTTAAAATGCTGCCCATAGATTTTTTAAACCATGCTTTCTCCTCTAAATCCTCTGAGTGGCAATGCATATGCCTGAGAGCATACTCTCTTTCCATGGAAAGTACTGAAGAGAAAACCACCTCAGTTGCTTGTGAAACTGCTGAGTGTAATGGACACAGATGTTGCAAGCTATTGATTAAAACTCAGGGAAATTCTGACTCTTCTAGCTCCGTCAGAGGTCACAAAGATAATAATTAGTTACCGAGTCTTACAGGAGTTAGTGTCATCACAAATAAGCCTTCACAATTAAGTCCCCCTTAGCTTTTCTCAGGGGACACTAGAAAGATGGGAGCAGGAAGCATGGAAAATGTTTATGCTGGGTTAAACTAAGATTTATCCACTTACACTTTGCAGTTGAAGAGCTTTGTAAATGCATTACATCATTGGCCACCTGGACACTTTTTGGTTGTACATCTGATGATGTTAGGAATGGGGGAGGGTTTGTGAAATCAAGTCTTTGTGCATGTGTCATGCTTTCTACAGCTGTTTTACCACTTAAATACCTTTCTCTAAACCTTTATTGCATACGGACTGTGTTCAGCACTGTACATTACGTGAAGGGAGACAACCCTGGGCTAAAGGAGTTTACAGTCTAAGGTTATTCTGTATAATCTGTTGGCATCGGGGGAACAAGGTTTGCGAATGCATCCTTTGTTCTTAACATGGATGTCTCTGCAACAGACTGTGAATGCTTGTAAACCTGTGCCTGGTTGGTGTGGCACTCTGTCTCCCTCTAGTGGTGACTAGGCCAGCTAGAGATTGATGCGCCTGTTACAGCCTTGACTAAGAGCCATAGTACGGACCACCACTTATAACGCCAGTGCTCTTTGGTGGGTCGTCAGCAGCAGAAATCAAACCTGTGATCTCTTGAGCTTAATGTGCAAGCCTCTACTGCCTGAGCTAAAAGACACATTTCTCTTAGCCAAGGCTGTAGCAGGCTCAGCAATCTTTAGCTGGCTTAGCCACCATTTGAGGGGGACAGAGTGCCACATCGAGCAGGCGGGGGTTACATACTAAGTCAGCTATCCTTTTCCACCAAAAAGTCACAACTCCTCATTGCCAAATTGTTTTTGCAGGTGGAAAGTTTTGACCTTTGATATATTCTTTGAAAGGGACCATATCTTTAATTCTCACCCACTTCCTCTTATCCCATTGTTTTATTCCTTCCCTTCTACCCGCTAGCTACCACCGACATTTACCTTGCACTGCAAAGACATGTGCAGGGGTGCTTGAGACAGAACACAGCAGAGCTCTGATAAGCAGACGCAAACTGTAGAAGGCTATCCCCACTTTCTGTAGCTTTGAATGTGTACGATATGGAGAAGGGGTGTGATAAGATGCTGTGCCATCCTCTGCTGTGTTGCTAGCAAGGTGATCCATGAAATAAGAATCTTTATATTTAAATAAAAATAACTTCCAGACTTAGCTAGAGTTCTTTTTAGAAAGGATTAATAGTAAAAATAACTCTGTGTGATGTATCATTTCAATATAATACACTTCTGTTAATATGAATTACTTTGTTTGCCCATATTGGATGAGAGACCTATGTCACACAGGAAGTGAATGCTGCACACCTATAAATCTTTCACTTCAACACTGTGCATAACAGTGGTGCATTTTTCATGGCCAATTCCTTGTTCACGCCCATATGTGTATATTTTGAATACACAAACTGTGCACGTGTTGGGGAGGGGTGGGGGGAATGACCTTGCTTGCCTATTTGAAAGGCATCAGATGGCTTGTTTCTTTTGGCCTCTGGAAATGGCATGATAAGCTACTTCTCCACTAAGAACATGATCTGTGTGCTTTTTCAAATACTTTCAGTGTCTGTATAAAAAAAACCCAAATGTTCAACCTGTTTAACAACTTTATGATTGCTTTTGACTAGCAGAGTAACAGTAAAGGCATAGACACTAATTGAATCCCCAGAATGTTTTCTTTTAATTACTAGGTAAACAAGATACATTTCTTAACATACCCTGAAGAAATTTTCATATCAGCAAAAGGGGTACCCAGTTAATGAGCACTGTAATATTTTTTAGGTTACTTCATTCTTATTGCCTAATATCTTTTAACAGTGGTTGTCTTTTCCGCAAAGTGCTTTTCTCTTAATTGCGAAAAGTGTAGCTTTTCTTTCCATCTGTGGAAAGGTCATTAGCAGAGCTTGTGAGATTCTGAATGGCCACAGGGCTCGGGAAAAGCAGAGGAACTGGTCTAAATGATCAAGTGTGTGTTTGTTATGCAGACTGGTGTAATTTTTTGGCATGCTGAGAGAGAGAGGGAGAGAGAAGGTTAGCCATTAGCGAAATAATTATACAAGGAGTACTAGAAATGCCTGCTCTATCTAGCAGAACATCCATTTTACAAACCTGGGGCCGGACAGGCCACCTTAGTGAACACACACTCAGCCAAGGAGTCCCATTCACTTCAGTGGGACTAATTGGGTGTGTAACAACTTGCTACTGTAAGGAAATACCCATAGGAAGTGCAGTGAAAGGGATAGGCTATTTTTATGCCATTGTAGCTAGACAAAGATTCCAGAGCCTGAGCACACTCTGTTCAGGTACTGTATTGGCCTCTTCTGATCAACACTGCACAAGAAAGACAAGGTGGGGGAGGTAATATCTTTTATTGGACCAACTATTGTTGGTGAAAGAGGCAAGCTTTCGGGTTTACACAGAGCTGTAAAACGAAGATGATTTCCCAGACCTGAAGAAGAGCTCTGTGTAAGCTCAGAAGCTTGTCTCTCTCACCAAGAGAAGTTAGACCAATAAAAGATAATATCTCGCCCACCTTGTCTCTCTAGTATCCTGGGACCAACACCGCTACAACAGGAAAAGAATAACAGTCAGAAATTAGTTTGTGAGGAGAAGGAAAATCATCTTCATGAGAGAGACCCAGGGGAACCAGTCTTATATAGATGTAGTGGGAAATTTTCCTCTTGTTCCAGCAGTACATTCGCTCTTTGTTTTATACATTGCCAGGTTTACGTCGTTCCACAGTTTGTATGTCAAGGCAGCATTCTCTGTGTTACCTCTCTAGCATTTGATATCTTTCTGTTTCTGTTTGGAGGAGGTTTTTTAAGAGTGGATGTACTTCCAGCTTCCTATATCATTCTCCTGTTGAGCTGCGGGATGGAAAACACTGGAAGCAAAATACTCTCAGAAAATGACAATTTTAGCTCTATCGTGCCCTGTGTGAAGGAGGAGAGTGCAGATACTGCTTAGCATACAGTGAAAGGATGAGTGTAATATTATAACTCCTCACTAGTCACTTGTTAATATTCAGGGCATCGGTTTTGCTTCTGTGTTTTCTCTGTCCCTCTGTTTATTTTGGTTTGTTTTTAATGCTGGAGTCAATTTTATTGCTCATAAAAGTCAGTGACTGATGATCCTGGCTATAGCTTTGCAGACTGCAGGCAGTTGTCCAAGCTCCCATACTCTGGTCTGCCAGTTAGTCCTGATTTGCAGCATTTCTGCTCTTTCACAGTCTGAGGATCTTTTTTGAGAGGTCGTTGCCAGTTATGATGGTGACACTGACAAATATCCACTGAGGAGGGGTGACCCTGGTTTAAAGGGCAAAGCAGTGCAGTACTGGTATGCTTGACCCCATATGTGCTCTGTTGTCAGTTCCATCAGAAACTAATCTGGACTCTGTTTCCTGGACAACATGGAAAAATTGCACGCTGAGTGTGTGAAATGATTTTACTGAATCTAAAACTGCATGTACAGAGGCAGGGAACTGTTTCTTTCACTATCTAGGGTGCCAGGCATCTGGTTTTCGACCAGAACTGCCAGTCGAAAAGGGCCCCCAGTGACTCCGGTCGGTGGCACAGGGAGGGCCCAGGACTAAGGGAGGCTCCCTGCCTGCCCTAGCTCCACATGGCTCCTGGAAGCAGCCACCAGGTCCTTGTGGCCCCTAGACACGTAGGCAGCCAGGGAGATTCCATGTGCTGCTCCCTGCCCTGAATGCCGACTCCACAGCTCCCATTGGCCAGGAAACACGATCAATGGGAGCTGTGGGGGCAGTACCTGCAGATGCAAGGCTAGTGCACAGAGCTTCCCTGGCTGCCCGTGTGCCATGGGGCTGCAGGGACCTGGCGGCCACTTCTGGGAGCCATGATAAGTGCCGTGGGGACCCAAACTCCCTTCCGAAGCCCACACTCCTCCATACCTCAACCCCCTCCCCCAGCCAGGAGTCCCCTCCTTTACCCCAAGCCCCTCATCCCCAGCCCCATCTCAGAGCCTGCACCCCCAGCTGGAGCCCCCACCCCTGCCCCAGCCTAGAGCCCTCTCATACATCCTGAACCCCTTATTTCTGACCCCATCTGGAGCCTGCACCCCTAGCCCAGAGTCCATACCCCGCACACCCAACCCTCTGCCTCACCCCAGAGCCCCCTCCTGCACTCCAAACCCCTCATCCCCAGCCCCACCCCAGAGCCCACACCCCCAGCTGGAGCCCAAACCCCTAGTCTATAGCAGTGCATGGGGTTCTTCCATCCTAAGTTCAGGACTCTGCACTTGTCCTTGTTGATCCTCATCAGATTTCTTTTGGGCCAGTCCTCCAATTTGTCTAAGTCCCTCTGTATCCTATACCTACCCTCCAGCGTATCTACCTCTCCCCGCAGCTTAGTGTCATCCGCGAACTTGCTGAGGGTGCAGTCCATACCATCCTCCAGATCATTAATGAAGATTTTGAACAAAATCAGTCTCTAAGGATATTAGGGGTGGAAAAAACTTTCCAAAAACGTAATCTTAGAGTGGCAAGCGCTCCCACCGTTCCGTGTTGGTCTCACGGAGTATGACTTTCTCCATCTTTGCCCCATATGTGACAATTATGTGTCTGATCTCTGGTTATTGTGCCTCAGGGAAAAGCAGCTCAAAAAAGCATATGGGGCTTGGGGGAGGAGTCTGCTTCACTGCACACTGATTTTGTTTCAAAGGCAACAAAGTCCTGGAGACTTTGCAGCTAGCATGCGAGCTGCCTGGAATTTTGTGGAATTAAAATTAAGAAGAAGATGATTTGCTTTACTTTAAATCACTGCTGTAGAATCACTTCTGTCATTTGGAACTAGTGTTACAGTAAAGCTTATAGCAATAATTTATGCCATTGCCAAAGCTCAATCACTAATTCATAAAATGCTGCTTCTAGCTGTCAGGAAAAGTGTCTGGTGTAAACCTTGTGTATCGGTCACACTTCTGGTTTCCCTAGCAAATCTACAAGTAGTGTAACATTCCACTGACAATTCTCGGTCCCGACCCTGCAAACACTGTGGCAAGGAGTTTGGACTGAGATTCAGGAGCTCTGGGTTCTGTGCCTCACTCTGACCTGTTGTGTGAGCAAGTCATGTGACCCCCTTCGCTCAGTTCATACCCTTGGACTGTTTGGGGAAGGGACTCTCTCTTATTGTAGAGGCTGCTCTAACTTTCACCAATAGATAATGGTCCCCAAACGCTACGTTCCCTCTAAGGTGGACACCTGTGTGGCCGCACAGGAGACCACCAAGGGCTGTGCAAGCATTCACACTGTGCTCTGGGACATGGGGTGAGATGGGAGGTGGTGATGGAGGAGCTTGGGGCATGCGGGGCTGTGGCGACTCACCCGGCTGTGGCGCAGCAAGGAGAAGCGTCTCTCCCTCACAGCCCTGGGCAGCCTGCACCCCAAACTCCTCATTCCCGGACCCAGCCCACAGCCTGCACCCCCAGCCAGAACCCTCACCCCAACCCTCTACCCCAGCCCCTGAGCCCCATCCTACACTCTGAACCCCTCAGCCCCGCCACTGATCACCTCCAGATTGGTGCACGTAACAAAATTCATTCCGCACATGGATGTGAAAAATTAGAGGGAACATTGCCCAAACGGCTGCTCCTCTGGGCACAATCACTGGAACATAGCGTGTCCTGCCCCATTCCACCCACAAGTGACCACAGAATGCCCCCTGTAGTGGGGGGTGGGATAAGTGACTGCACTAAGATAGCTATCAGCCCCATGCTGGATCCCCACAAAGGAGAGTGAAGAGAAGCCAAGGAACTGGCCTAATTACCTGATCTTTATGGAAAGTTCATATTGTGAGTTTGTAAAACTCATTCTTTAAAAATTATTCATTTGTTTTGTATGGGATTTTTTGACAGATCAATCTGGAGAATAGCCTCATTGAGGACTAGCCATCTGTAAAGTTTCAGCTTTGGAGTTACTGTGTTACTAAAAGCCTCCTTGCAGAGGAAAAGGTGTATTTGTATCACCTTTACCAACCTGAAATGGGTGAATGGACTTTAATCAAACTTCCCTTCTCACAAAGTTAGCTGAGACTAAGGCCTGGTCTATGCAAAAAAAAATTAGGTTGACCCAGCTATATTGCTCAGAGTGTGAAAAATCCACTCTCCTGAGTGGCGCAGGTAAGCTGACCTAACCCCTGGCGTAGACAGCATTAGTTTGACAAGAATTCTTCCATCATCTAGCTACCGCCTCTCAGGGAGGTGCAGTACCTACATCAGCAGGAGAACCCCTCCCATCAGTATAGGGAGTGTCTACACTGAAGCACTGCAGGGGTGCAGCTGTCGTGTTTCCAGTGTAGACAAACTCTAAATTTAAAAAGATAAAACTGAAAAGGAGTCTTTTAGAAAGTTACGAGCATGTGAAAAAGGGATGACAAAGGAAGCCAAGTGCTAACTTCAGTGTCAGTGTTTGCTACCAGGAAGTGCTGTAATAAGCAATAGCTACGTTATGTATAATGCCATGCCTGCTGTTACACCCACACCCACACACTGCCTTGGAGTCTGATATATTCGTAAGTGTGACATAATGATGTTTTCAATGACAGCTATAAATATCCATCCAGGAAAGAGAAATATGAATTTGTCAAATGCATAAATTACAGCAGCAACTCTACTATATGATCAGTACATTATTACTAATTCCTGTCTATGTCACACAGCACTGAGATGCTGCTGCGTGTTTGCTATATTACTACATATGTGCATTATGCACCTTACGCAGTGTAATTATGCTATAGAATTAAGCAATTTCATATTTTTATTAAATGATTCTCTTGGGGAGATATAAACACACAGCGCAATGGGGTTTTTGTTTGTTTTTTGCATATGAGAGAAGGGAATAAATAAATGAATAAAAAAGAATACCATTTCATGTGTATCGTAAGTCAAACTCCCCCCCC
The DNA here is from genome assembly GCF_003597395.2 of Chelonoidis abingdonii. Taxonomy (NCBI): domain Eukaryota; kingdom Metazoa; phylum Chordata; order Testudines; family Testudinidae; genus Chelonoidis; species Chelonoidis abingdonii. Next base: position 37,286,054 of record NC_133785.1, on the reverse strand, counting down.
CCCCCCCCAAAAAAAAAACCCTGGGATCAATAAATAAAAAAGCCTGTCTTTATTAAACTGCTATGTGGAAAATTGTATGTGTTCTTAAGGCCTTAATTACCAGGAGACCTCTCCATGGATTTTCTGTAGAATTTACTCAAGGGAAAAAAGTCCTGAATGCATCAAAACCGTGAACGTTTTGCCTGTTTCATATTCATACTTTCTCCCCGTGTGTGTGACTGATTTATACTGCTCCCCAGGGTGCGCATTGTCTAAAGAAAAGGCTGCCAAAAAATAAAGGAATTCCCTTCTTGCTTTTAAAAAAAAAAACAGCAGAGTTGAGGAGGAGAGGAGGGAAATGAACTAATTCCTTAAAATGTCACGCAATATGGAGTCTTGTGTATGGTTTCACCCTACGGTGTTCCCTAGCAAAGTATGCTTACCATACAAATAACTCTAATACGGTACAAGACACTCTCCCTGGAAAAAAAAAGGACCCACTTGAAGAAAGCCATGCCATGCTGTGAAATGTGATCTTTTCTGGCTGCATGTTCAGTAGCACATGTGAGCTTACTTGTCATATACTTTTATTCTTTACAAAGTGCCGTAGCTAGTATTGTGCCGCTGTGCAAACATAGGCCTATAGGGATCTTAGGTTCTTTTCGAGACTCGTTTTGCCTTAAAGCATTCTTGGATTTTTTCAGTGACTCCTTAGCACTCTGGTTTGCATCTGTGATGAAACAATGGAAGCATAAATTAGTTTGACAATGTCAGCAAAACAGGCTATAGAGAGTGGGCTTTCTGTGCAGAACACAATGTCCAGAATTAGAGAAAAGCATAGGACCAGGAAGAAAGTTACAAGCTATTACATGCAAATATCTTTCAGCAGGAGAAACAACAATTCCCATAAAGGGGCAGTTAATCAGGGCTGTGTTCCAACTCCATACAGGTGTTGAGGAGCGGTTGGTTCAGAGCTGCTGTAAGAGGGATCTTTGTGGTAGTGCATGGCTATTGTTAAGAGCCCCTGACAGATGAGAGCAGACCCTTCTCTCGTCACAATAGCTGCTCACACTGAGCAAGGCTTATTAAATATTCAGTTCCAGCCTCAAGCAGCTCATTAAGTCAGCAATGAGCAGTGACGCGGATGTTGGAAAACCCTGCCTCAGTTAACATCACCATGCAGAAGCTTCTTGCATCTCTTGATTCTCATCTGCTCAGTGCCTTCTCTATGATGACCAGCTTGTGCTCTCTACTTTGCATTAAATACAGGTAAAAACAGCCAGGTGGATTTAAGGGCTCCTTGCAGGGTTTCTAGCATGGTTTCTGCATTTGACTTGTCGTCTTGGGCCTTTTCAGAGACTGCTTCTGCAGCCCAAGCTAAGCATCTGTTGGATTTTCTATAGCAGCATCTGTGATTCAGCGTTAGCTGGAAGTTATGAAGAGGATTTTACAGGTTTAGGGCTTACAGAAATAAAGTTTGTTACTGTTGAAACGGTAACTTTCGTAACAGCAGTGGGGTAACACGCAGCTGTTATATATTCTGTGTTAGATACTGCCCACTGTTACACAGCATAAAGTTTTACAGTAGGTGCATATTCCCTTGAAACATATTGCTTTAGTTTTGATTTGAGAATTGATCCATAGGACTGTGTATGATCCATAGCACTGTGTATGTTTCTTGCTGAATTGTGTATTTGAAATCTAGAATATTTCAAATAGTAAACTTTTGGCGCTTAATTTAATGTGAACTGATACGTAGCAGTACTATGCTCCTAAATGGAGGTGTGTCTGTTAGGTATCAGTGAATTAAAGTCATACTGAAAGCATAAATATAGTTACATACAGCTTATGTGTGTTTTCTCTAGCGAGCATTTAAAGCTGTAACATCTGACAGTATGTAACCAGAAATGGAAAGGCAGAACATGTGCAAAAGTTTTTCACTGCATTTCTATCTGGTATTTTTCATAGCACTTAACTTATTCTGTTCCTTTAACAGAAAGTGTTTTCAGACGGCTCATTTCTACGTGGAGGACAGCAGCTCGCCTCGAGTGGTCCCTAATGAGAGTATTCCCATTATACCTATACCAGGTAAGGCAGGCCTAGCCTCCTGTTAATTACTGAATGAAGTCGCACTTTTTATGGACAGATTCTAGTTTAATTATGTGTATGCAATAGAGTTGTGTTTGTGACAAGATTACAATTTTCCTTTTAAGTCTTTACAGAGGTTTGCAGTGTCCATGCTGTTTCATGAAAATTAACTTGCTTTGCAGTTTGACTCTCACCATGAAAATATGTGCATTCTTCAGACAATTCACCCAAATGGTTTCAGCTAAAAGTTCCAGAATAACTTTTTTAAATGTCAAAAACAGAAGTGATGTCTTTTAAAAATAGAAGTGCAGGGCATCCAGTCTAGAACTGAATACAGATTCAGGGTCAATTACGGAATCTGGCGTAAGTAACTCCATTGGCTTCAGCTCAAGGTGGTAGGATTGCTCTCATTTACACCAGGTGCAGATTTGGCCTTCACTGTTATATAGGAAAGGAGAGCAGGGGTGCCCAGAGGATTCAGGGGACCTGGGGTCTTCAGCGGCGGGGGGCCCCTGCCGCCAAAGACCTGGCACTTCGGCGGCGGGTCCCAGGGCGGAAGACCCCCCGCCGCCGGTCTTTGGGGCACTTCGGAGGCGGGTCCTGGTGCAGAAGGACCCCCCGCCGCTTAATTGCTGCCGAAGACCCGGAGCAGAAGAAGCTCTGGGGACCTGGACCCCGAGAGAGTTTTCCGGGGACCTGGCCACCGAGTGAGTGAAGGACCCCACTCCAGGGGCCCGAAAAACTCTCGTGAGGGCCCCTGCGGGGGCCCAGGGCCTGGGGCAAATAGCCCCACTTGCCCCCTGAGGGAGAGGGGAATTGCGTGTAAGTAAAGCACCAAAAGTATCATTCACAGCCATTTGTTATAGTTGTAATATTCAAGATACCAAAGGCCAAATTCTTCTCCCAGTTACACTGAAGTGGAGTTGAGAGCAGATATTGGCTGCAGGTCATTTTCATGGGATATTTCCAGGTATCATCAATCGCACTGAATTCTTTACCCTTTCAGTGACGACGAAAGGAAGCTTTAAAGTTTCATGATGTTGGAATGGACTTTGCGGTTGCTACCTTGTTTGGTATTATTCAGTCTCATTTACAGAACTAAAATATACAACATGTTATAGTGACATTAGTTTCACAAAGGATTGTCTATTTGTTGTGACATGACGACGTATCTTTCCTTTGTTTTCTTCTCATTTTTGTCATGGTTTGGCAGCTCTGGGATTCCAACTGCAGCTATTACATTAATCTTAACTAAAACTTTCAAAGATGCCTGTAGCGCACTAGGACAAGAGACACTGGAGAAATACACTCACTAGAAACGGGAAAGCATCAGAAGCCTCTCTAATGGGGATAATAGCATTGCCCTACCTCGCAGGCATGTTGCACAGACAAATATATTAAAGATTGTGGGGCTGAGATAATGGGGGATATATGAGTACATCAGAACAGCCAGACTGGATCAGACAAATGGTCCATCTAGCTCAGTATCCTGTCTTCTGACAGTGGCCAGTGCCAGATGCTTCAGAGGGAATGACCCCTACAGGTCAATTTGTCAAGTGATCCATTCCCAGTCATCCAGTCCCAGCGTCTGGCAGTCAGAGGTTTAGGGACACCCAGAGCAAGGGGTTGTATCCCTGACCATCTTGGCTAATAGCCATTGATAGACCTATCCACCAGGAACTCATCTAATTCTTTTTTAAACCCCATTATAGTTTTGGCCTTCACAACATCCCCTGGCAATGAGTTTCACGGGTTGACGGTACCTAATGTGAAGAACTTCTTCCTTATGTTTGTTTTAAATTCGCTGTCTATTAATTTCTTTGGCTGACCCCTGGTTTTTGTGTTACGTGACGGAGTAAATAACATTTCCTTATTCAGTTTCTCTACCCCATTCATGATTTTATAGAGCTCTATCATATCCCACCCCCTTAGTTGTCGCTTTTCTAAGCTGAACAGTCCCAGTTTTTTTAATCTGTCCTCATGCTGACGCTGTTCCGTGTTCCTAATAATTTTTTGCTGCCCTTCCCTATACCTTTTCCAATTCTAAGTACCTGAGAGAGTGGAATTTTCTCTAATATTTTATTGGGCTAATATTTAATAACTGTGGTCGAGGAAACATTTGAAGATAAGACCTTGTTGAAATTCTCCCTTGTTCTTTAGGGATCCCTTGGCTAAAGAACCAGAATCCTGACAAGCTCCAAACACAGAGACATTTGCATACTGGCCCAGAGACACTACAGATTCTGAATCCCCAGTTGAAGAGAAAGAGACACGTTCCTCTCATTCAGTACTTGTTCTCTGCTAGGAAAAGCCCTGGGATTGTTCACTTCTGCTGGCTAGTCCTGTTCTGGAGTGTTTCTAACCTGTCTCCTCTTTCACTGGCTTTGCTCAGCAGAGTCCCTGAGACTGGCTGGGCAGCCAAGCTGATGTGGAGGAGATGGAAATCCGGGACGGCACAAGGGGAAAGTTGAATAAGGCTGTGAGGGGATATGTGGCAAAGGGGAAGCTGGGTACAGGGAGGAGAGGGGGAGCTAGGGGCAGGCAAGAGGACAAGAGGGGCTTGGCACTGCTTTCTTGGCTCCTTGGTGCACCAGGCAGCATCACTGTGGGATGGGAGTATTGGTGGGTGTGAAAGCCATAGAGTGTGAGCTGGGATATGGAGGGCCACTGGGGCTTTGCAGGAGCATCAGGTGGTCAGAATAATTTTGAGGTGATGGTCGGGCTGAGCAGGGAGGAGTCGGAATCTGGGATGATTGAGAGTTGGGTGCAGGGTGCTGAGGAAAAGGAGGCCCAGCATATCTGTCTCAATGAACTGGAAGGGCCCCTGAAACGTCACTGAGTCCAGCCCCCTGCTTTCACTAGCAGGACCAAGTACTGATTTTGCCCCAGATCCCCACGTGGCCCCCTCAAGGATTGAGCTTGCAGCCCTGGGGTTAGCAGGCCAGTGCTCAAACCACTGAGCTATCCCTCACCCCCCACACCCCTTGTGTAGTTAGATATTGCTCAGACTTGAACAGTGGGGTCTTGGCTTATAACTAGGGCTTCTCGGCATGCTGGTGATACAAATAATAATACTAATTAATGCCGCCATCTCCGTATATGGACTATGCTTGGGACCAGCTTCATCATCACTGAGGGGCATGGAAGGCTGACATCCTGATGCACCAAAAACCAACCCCTTCCTTCGCCAGCTGGGATGGCCCTTTTAAAAAAAAATGCAGTTCTGGAAAGATACTTGAGCTCCGTTAAAGCCTCAAAGAGGCGAGATGCCTCAGCACTTGATTTGTGGTGGATTTTAATCCCGATGTCCATCCCAATCTGCCAATACTTTTCTTCATCAAATACATTCATATAAAGAGAGCTTGCTACTTTGGTGAGGAATGGTATCTCCGCCGATGTGCGGGGGAGATCTCAGTGAATATGTTCAACCCACAGGTGTACTAGGTATAATTATATTAATAACTTGCGCTTTATATAGTGGTTTCCACCTGAAGATCTTAAAGCACTCTGTGCACGTGAATTAATTAATCCTCGCAACACCTCGGTGAAGAAGAGGGCAGTACGCCTATTTTACAGATGGGTAAACTGAGGCACATAGTGGTTACGGGCCAGATTTTAAGAGATACTTAGGCAAATGAAGATGCAGACAGGTGCCTAAATAATTGAAAATCTGGCCACAAGTGATCTGTCTAATGCAGGGGTTCTCAAACTGTGCCTACACCCCAAACACCACTTTGCATTCAGCATTTCTAGTGGTGTTAAATATAAAAAAATGTTTTTAATTTATAAGGGGGAGGTCACACTCAGAGGCTAGCTATGTGAAAGGGGTCACCAGTACAAATTTTTGAGAAGTACTGGGCTAATGTGACATAGCAAGTCAACGGCTGAGCTGGGACTGGAGTTCAGGAATGCTAAACCCTGTGCACTAACCACTAGACTCTGTTTCCTCCAGCTGGAAAATAGATATGTAGCATGAAAATGGCTTCTTTAGTCCATTTGGATGGTCCAGACCTCGTCTAAACACTTCCACAGGAATAGAAAAGACCTGCTCTCGGCTCCCCCAATCTACCTGCTAACAGGGGCCATTTCTCTTCTGATGTCACGTAGAGCTCCCATAAAGCCATCCCACTGAAATGGTTTAAAAAGGTTGAACAGCAAAATCCTCCTTTGATTCACCCGTAATTCTGATGAAAAGATGTTGCTTTTGAACTTTTTCTGCTAGAAACTGCCAGAGAGCGTGAGAAAATCTTACTTGCCATATTGATCCTGGAAGTAAAATATAAGTGTTTTCTAAAACAAAAGCGAGTTCTTCAAAGTAATCTTATTAGCTTTTGATACCCAAGGCAATACCTTTTAAAGATATTTAACTATATCCATGGAGCTCTGCATCTCTTTCTTAGATTTAGTGGACCAAATTCCACTCTCAATTGCACATACAGTGCTCAGCTGAAGGCAATTTAGCTCAATGTGTTTGAAAATGTGTAACAGCTTTGCCAAGACTGACTGTTTCCTCTGTTCTCAGAACTCTAAAATCATTGGCAACCTCTTAATATACCTTCAGTAGCTTCTACCATAAAAATTGAGCTTTGCAGGTCCACAAGTAGAAAAATCATCTAACAGAGGAGTGAGTTTACCCATTTTCTGCCTCACTTCCCGCTGCCGAAATTTACTTAATTATTGAGCATCAAGCCACCTAACCCATAGGCATGCTTTCTTATCTATGCAAATTTTGCCCTGAGACATAAAGCCCTTTTCATAATTCATAATTATCTGTACTGCTTGATCTAGAGAAACATAGGACAAAGGAGCGATCATTAACTGACTCACCCTCTGGCTATTACAAGTGATGTATGAATCTAAACTCAGCATGAGTCTGATTTAGGATCATGCCCCCAGGAGTGTAATGTACCTATAATTGAATGGCAGATTTCTTAAACACACCTGCCACCCTGCTAATTTTTTTTTTCCAACTTCTCTGTCATCCTTTCCTCAATCAGTGAATTTTGGATCATGTCATCTTTCCATGGCTCTCTTTGTTATAAACATCTAGTCATGGCAAGACCTCATGGTAAATGTTTCCTGTTTCCATTCCTTTTCCCATTTTCCACATGGATCGGCATCTGCTGCAAGTTGCTGATGGCATTTCTGTGCTTATCCTCTCTTAGTATGGGCCCAACAACTGACAGAAACAGCTAATCCTCTATAGACAAGTTTTGCCTAGAATTCGTAGTCATGACTGCAAACCATGCAAAACCTGCTCTGGAATAACACTTCTGTAGTCAAAAGGCAGGCTCCCAGCCAGTTCCCATTTTACTCTTGTCACAAGATCTGAGCCAGTAAACAAAGCAAAGATGTCATTGGTGTAACAGGGGAGCTACGTGGAAGGCACTTCTTCCATTTCTACCACATACTTTTCCTCTTTGATCAACTATTTTGTAGCTTTTTCTCCCCCTGTGTAGTGCGCTGTTCCTCTGGGGCTTCTATTGACTTCAGTAATCTCCTGATGAGGCTCCAGGAGTTTAAGAATTCCTATCCTGGAAATGGGAATTTTGTCATTGGCCTCAGTGGCACCTAGGATCAAGCCTTTAGTTTCTAAGATCAGTACAGAAACACCTGAAGGATTAGTAGAATGCATGCTTGGCTCTATAGCCAAATTTAAGAGACTATAACTGCCCTGACCAATTTTACCATAGTCCAAATTACCATAACGACTGGCTCACTGAGGCTTTTAGTTAATCTGAATGTATTAAGCCAGATGTTCTTCAAAGTTTCTGGTCTGAGTAGAAATGTCTCAGTTGTGATGCCAGTCACTGCATCCCAAGTTGAATTTATGTGGTAGGGTTTAAGAAATTCAGTGTAAGAAATCCATTAGTGGTAACATCCATGTTCTCAGGCCTCAGACTATATTGATATTAGATGTTTTCTGGTTAATTCTTTGCTTTTGATTGCATCAGATGATATGGATTATAGAGTTCCTGAATAACATAATCGATTTACAAGTCATTAGTAGATATAGTTGTGATGTAAATGTGCTGCTTCTTCAAGTAATTATCAGTGTGAACCCCACCAGAGGTACACGAGACCAGAGTAGCAGGGTCTGTCAGGGCTGCGCATGTGCCCTGTTCCTCCTCATTTCTCCCTGTGTGAGGGCAGAGCAGTAATCTTCCCACCCATGACAGTGAGATGGAATCTGGCGAGTGTCCAACCTGCTCATTGTGAGCTTCAGCTAAACGTTCTGAATTTCTTCATAACTCCTTTGATGACCTTCATCTGCAGTTGCTGTGACCATGTCAACCCATTTTGACTGATGGCTAGAACTCTCACCCCATACAAACTCTCTCTGTACCGAGGCTCCCTAACATGGTGGCTTCAGACCCTGCCCATCCTCTGATGACTGATCCTCTTAAAAGATAGACATAGCGGGTGCCTCTTCTGTTGAGGGGAGCTGCACATTCCTAGCACATGCTTGGAGAGCCTTTGCTGTGTAAGTCACAAGATGTAAGGCTTAAATTACATCTTCTTGAACAACCTTTGAAGGTGCCATCAGCCTGTGAGGAGACAAGGTCCAAGATCCTGTCAGTGGACAAGCCAATGTCATCCAGCAAACTCTGGCACCAACAGAGATTGTGCTGAGCATAGAATCAGAGACATAATAAAGGAAAGTCATCAGGTGGCCAAGAGAGCACTGCAGTGGATGCCTCTGACACCAGGGCAAGAGCTGTGGCCACCACATTGACAATCCACAGAACATTATGGCGCCAAACATTGGGTACAGGCCACAATTGAGGATCTATTGGTCTAGGGCATGGAGCTCTTCAGCAAGTAGACAGAGAGTGCTCAGCACATGTTTAAAGATTCTAAAGCCACCTGACCACAAACCGTCCTGGCCCTAGCCCCAGTCAAAGCTGTGGATTCCGTCCTCCCAATACAAGCATCCTGACTACTAGACCAAGAAAAGACTGAGGTATGGCAGAAGATGCCAGCCAACTCCTACTTCACAGCGCACCCTGCTCCCACAGTCCGCCAGCAAATTTGACGATATGATTGTGAGACGCATCAGATCCAGTCAAGTTTGCACTACATTCAAAAGCCACCTTGCCTCCTTCCACCTGCAAACACAAGGATGTGATTTCAGGTCATCCTGGTGCTGAAAACCTTCAGACTAGCCTGCACAGGGTTCCTAACTGTTCTGCGGAACTCCATGGTGCAAATCCAGATAGACAACACATCAGTGATGCATTATATAACAAACTGAGAGGCACTTGCTTATCACCTCCTTCCCAGGAGGCCATCCAGTTCTAGAAGTGGTGACATCAATGTGGGATAACCCTACTGGCTCTGCATCTCATAGTGACCTTGCAGAGTTCTTAAGCAGGCACATAGTGACCAACCACAAGCGGTCACTGAAGGAGCATATCATAGACTTCCTATTCCATCTGTGGGAACTCCACGATAGACCTTTTTCATCCAAAGGACGATACCAAATGCATGAATTTTTGTTCCAGAGGAGGTGTGAGTCTGGGCTTGTTGCTGGATGCCTTTCTTCCCTGGTGGTCTCAAAGACTCCTGTATGCCTTCCCACCAATTTCTTTGAATCCCAGGATTGTGTCCAAGATCAGGAGGGCTTAGAGTATAGTCATCCTGATAGCCTCTTAGTGGCTGAGATATTTTTTGGCTGTCATACATGCTACAGATGTCCATGAGACCTATAGGTGTGCCCGGACACACTATCTCAGAATCAAGGTTAGATCTTGCACCCAGGCCTGCAGTTGTACATGCTGGTTTGGATGTTGGCTGATTGAGCAGCACTGAAAAAGACTGCTCCTTTCATGCCCAAAACATTCTCATATCAAGCAGGAATCCGTTCACCAGGAACATTTTCTCCTCACAATGGAAATTATTTTCCATATGGGCAGTCCAAAAAAATTTGTACACCATGGAGGCACCGATTCCAAAGATGATCTAGGAACAGGCGGCACTGTCATTCAAAAGTCAACTAAGCGGCAATATTGATGTGTCATGTTCTGGCGCAGTTGGATTTGATCTTTTCACATTCAACAGTACCTAAATTCCTTATAGGCCTCTTTCATACTTAACTTACAGTTATAGAACCAGTTCCCTCATGGGACCTCAATGCTGTCTTCCTGAAACTCTTGGAGTTTCCCTTTGAGGTACTATCCAAACGCTCCATGTACCATCTTCCTATTCAGTGCTGTTTCTGGTGGCCATCACCTGGCTCACAGAGTCAGTGAAGTCTCTGTGTCTCCTTAAATGCTCTTATGGCTGAACCTCCTTTTGCAGTCTTTCATGGGGACACGGTGCTGCTCAGACCACACCCCAAGTTCAACCCTGAAGTGGTCTTGGACTTTCACCTAAAATAATCAGTTACCTTGGCAGTCTTCTTTTCAAGGCAACACTCGACACTGAGAGAAAAGAAACTCACCACCCAGGACATATCCTGAGCTCTACACTATTACCAGAGTAGGACCAAGCCATTTTGCTTTCTCTTTGGACATTTCTGACTCATCCAAAGGTTATGCCATCTTGTCACAGAACTTGCACGTGCATCACATACTGCACATTTCCACCTGCTATCCTCTCTGGTGGGTGAGCTTTTTCCTGTGAACATCAAGGCATACTCCACCAGAGCATGGGCTGCCTCTATCACCAGCTTCAGAAGCGTGCCTATCTTTGAGTTGTGTCAAGCTGCAATGTGGAGTAACACACTAACTTTTGTGAAACATTATGCTTGTGTTGTGGCTGCCTGACCAAGGCACCAAGTTCACAAGAGCAGTACTGCAATCACTGTTCAGCTGAAACTCCTTGCTCTCATCATCCAGGGAGGACACTGCTTGCCAGTCACCCACAGTGGGACTCACGTTGGCACATGCTTGCAGAAGAAAGCACGGTTACTTATCTTCAGTAACTGGTTCTTGGAGGTGTGGTAGTCAGTGTCGATCCTAAGACCTAAGTTCACGCTAAGCTGTGCGGCTGCGCAGCAGCCTATTAAGCCCAGCGCAGACACTCAGGGTTGCGGCAGAGTGATATGTCCCTCCCTCTGCCTCAAACCAGCCCCAGCCTGGACCGGCTGCAGCCGGGGGACAGGCACTTCTCCACCCTGCCCAGGTGCTGCTGGGGGGAGTCTTCTCTTCCTGCTGTAGCCCCAGAGCAACCTACACCCCAAACTCTCATCCATAGCACCACCCCTGAACCCCTCATCCCCGGCCCCACCCCAGAGCCCGCACCGCCAGCCGGAATCCTGACCCCCTAAACACCAACCCTCTGCCCAGCCCTGAGCCCCCTCCCACACTGTAAACCCCTCGGCCCACCCGCCACATGAATTTTGTTATGTGCACCAGTATGGAGGTGGTATGTCACACATCACATAACAAAATTCATTCCACGCATGGGTGGGAAAAAATTAGACAGAACACTGCCTGCGACCTACCCTACAAGCAGAAAAGTACAACACTGAAACTTGCAAAAAATATCTTCTTTCTTGATTTCTGTCCCTGGAAAATATTTCAGGTAGAAATGAAAATGCAAATTTATTCTAGTAACAAACAAAGTTCTGCATTTAAAAATACTTTGGTAGTACGTTCTGACACCATGACTCATGTAGAGTAATACCTTGCTAAACAAATAGTCCAGCTGAAATCAATAGGATCACTCTTGAAGTAAAGTGCCATCTGGGCCTTAATGTTTTAATATTACTTCCTCCTTATACATGCTGTTGCCATGAAAGAAAACTACTTCACCTTTCTGTAATGTGTCTAAAAAGGATAGTCAGCTTGTGGCATAATCCTGGATTCCCTGCATATCCAAACTCCCACGGCAAGCAATGGGAATTCTGGTTGTGCAAGAAATATACTATCAAGTCCTTGGAGAGCATGTATAACATTTATATTATGTTCAAATGAGAATAATACATGTAAAACACAACTAGTAATAAACCCAAATGCTTTAAACAAATCCAACAATGACTGTAGGCTGGGAAGAAAAATTCGGTACTTGCTTTCAAATGTTAAGTCCCCAATACAGCACACACTTATGCATATGCTTAATTTTAAATGCATGAGTAGTCCAATTCCAGTGTTTGTACAGTGCCTAGCACTATGGGGTCATAATCATAGATGCTACAGTAATACACACAATAAATAATAATGAGATCTGTCTCAGGCTTATAAAGTTAATACAATAATGTTTAATGTGTATACTAATAGAAAGCTTGCATGATTTCATTCTGTTGAGCTGAAGTTAGTACAATGGATTTGGTTGCTCCTTTCTGCTTCAAAGCGAAAAGATCATTTGGATTGCTGTTTCATTTATAATTAATGATGACCTAATCTAAGATTTTACATGCAGTTTTAAAATTCAGATTTCATTATGATGGGTATAATTTTTGTAATTAACATTGTCCTTCGTGTTAGTGATTGGCATGTGATTAATAGTGCTATATTAGATTAAATCTTTAAATAAGTGAGATTAATGTAACTGCAGAACTGCATGTCTTATTTGACATATTCTGCTTTTCTTTTTATGCTTTTATTATGCACTACTGCTGTATCAGAAATCTGCCCTGGTGTTCGTTTGATTTCGTTATAAAATGTAGATGATAATAGTTTCGCTGAAAGGTATTTTGTGCAATATTTCCAATATGCTGAAACATCAAGACCCTGAGTGTGAATATTTTCATATAAATCTTTTTTAATCTTTTTCATTTTGAAAGACATTGTTTAAAAACCAATAATAATTAGTTCATGGTTACAATTTGAATAACATAAAAGTTTAAAAAGGAATTGTGCCCCCTGATACGAGGCTCTCTACAATTATAATTTATCTTGATAATTCTAAGGTCACTGACTTCAGCAGGGAGACAACATTTAAAGGGTTTTCAGCATGTAGTTCAAACTCTAGGGATGACACCAGCTGCGTTGCCCTACTTTATTATTTATGCAGATATGATCTGTCTAGAAAATGTCCACTGACAGTTCAGAAATATTATAGCCACTTCTGTGACTTTATCTTACCCTAAACAAGTTGCCTAATCTTTCCGGCTCTTTTTGTATTGCAAGAAAATATGATCTATCAGACAAATGCAGAATTCCGAGGGATACACTAACATTTCTATTGCCTCCTTATTTTAAATGCTTTAACAAGTCGTCATTCTATCTCTCAACTAAATGTACTGCACCCACATATACATACACTGCAACTAGACTTAAACATAACACTAAAGGTTTAGAGAATATTCAGGGCCAGGTTGCACAAATACTCAAAACTCAGGCAGTGCTAGCACTAAGATTGCACAGGAAATGTCAGCTCCCCTGTGTGTATGCTTTACAATACAGTAATCAGTTACAGGACCAGTACTGTTTCGAATATATTTTTTCACAGTCTTAGATGCAAATTCTTCCATTCTTATAGTCATATTGTTAAAATGGTGAAAGATATCTTTGTAGACTTAGGCCTTTTTATATAAGCTCTTGTCTGTCTAAGGGGTGAAATCTTGACTTTATGGAAGTCAGTGGGGCCAGGATTTGACCCAAGATGTATATTTAACAATATATCAGCACCTACATACAGTTCTTTTCTATCTGCAGCATTTCCTATGTTAGATGCAGTTTCACACCGTGCAGCAAACTGTGAACCTATCTCAACAGCAAGCTACACAGATAATTCAGCTGTGGTGTGTACATATAAAAGCAAGTTTTCATTATTGCTCTGTGTCATGCACTTAATATATAATATATTATGTAAATGTAGTTTCCCCCCTTTCCTATAAATGACTTTTAGGAACTCAGTTTTCTGACATACACGGGGATAGAAGATGCTACACATATGTTAGATGCAAGGCTAGATACATCTTGCACTATCAGGAGTTCTTCTGCACATCTCTTTTTGAAATTAAACATTGTGAAGCCCGCAGAGCATTTAACTAAAACCCAAGACTTAGTAAAACTACTGCTGGAATGACACCCAATGTTAGTATCATGGCCCTTCCAAAAAAAAAAAAAAAACGGGAAAGAAGAAGAAACAAAAATAAAGTATATAAGGCCCTCTCAGAGGAGATAGCATTAGGGACCAACTTTGTGATCAAGCAACATAGTGTGGGTTAAATAACAACAGTAATTTTTTGGAAGGGGAGGCGCTAATTTATTCGATAAAGGTTTTTTAACTTGTTTTCTTCACAAACACACAACAATATACCAGTGTACAGAAGTTGCTGGTTGGAGAAAAGTCTACATAGAGAAAGCAGCAACCAGTGGAAAACATTTTATTTTTCAGGTTGTCCTGAGGTATTTTTCATTATTTAGGGAAAGCACAATGGAAAGTGAAACTATAAAAAGGAGGCACTTGAAAACGGGTGAGGCTGGGGTGGTCCCTCTCATGAACAGTTCCTGATTTGGGTGATAGACTTCTGGTTGAGACCATGAGAAGCACCAGAACTCCAACGAGAATCCAAACCAGAAATGAGGAGTGTCAGGCAGCACTTTGGTTTTGACCTTCTGGATTCACTCATGACCCAAAATGTCTATTCCAATCCAATACCATTACACCATCTGTTGAGGTCTCCGGTTACAAATGAATCAGAGATCTTATTCTGTGGAGGTGCCGCCTTGATACAATATCCCCTTTTTTTAATTGACCCTGATTACTTTAGAGTAAGTATCAGAGCAGGTTTATTAGGCAGGACATAGATTAAAGATTCCTTCCTAATCACATTGCTAATTATACTGCCTTTTAAATAGGAACCTGTACCAGCATTATAGTTTTAAAATATACTGGGCATATTGATTCCTGAAGGAATGTACTGGATGTTCATTGCCTCTTGCCCTTTCTTAGGTGAAAAATGAATGGGTTTTTTTGAAATACAGGTGAATATCATCCATACCCACAATTTTTGCAATGCCGACTCCTTTTGTGGAGAGAAGTGAGTTGCATTATGCCCCTCTCAAATTCATTCTGCATCATAATGTCCATGCATATGGTAGCTCCCTACAGAGCCTCTCAACATCACTCCATAGTTGATCACTGGTCACTACAGAGCAACAGGAGTCACTCCTGCAGCAATCCCAGATCCTGCTGGCCAGGGAGGGATGAACCAGTTCGCTTCCGATTTGAATATCCCACACACTAACATCTGGCACTTCCATCAGAGTACTGGAGCAGTCTCTGATTATAAATCCTTCTAAGCCAGAGATCTTTACCCAGGCTTACCTAATTTGTACACTACTATGGAAAGCAAGGTGTTTCCCAGTGAAAATGAACGTGGTGAGAGATTGTGCTCAGATTTTATACTGGTGTAAAACCAGGCTAGTTCTGTTCACACTGGTGTAACAGATGGCTGAGTCTGTGCCATGAAGAACTGTTATCTTTGCACTTGTAATTAGTTATGAAGACACATTTTTAATACATTTCCTCCCTTTGAATAAGCTGTAGGTCTGGTAGAAAGTATACAGTATATTGACATTAACAAATGTCAGTGTGGTTTTAGGCTGGGAAAAAGTAAACAGTGCAAAAGGGAATATGCATAGAACATTAGGGCTCCTAATTAGCTATTATAGGATTCCATTAATCTCTTCCATTGACTAGAAGAATTATGGTCTCTGAGGCCCATTTGTCTTAAGATGGAAGAGAAGCGTAACCATAGCCTTGTGGCTGAAGATACCAGCAAGAAAAAGTACTTTCCATGTATCCAGTTACATTAGTATGTTTTGTTAGAAAAGGTTTAAGGAAAGATTCTTCAGATTAGACAGTCACCATCAGAGCAAATGCCTTCAGACAACAGTGTGCCATATTAGTACATTATGTGTTCTAGCATAGATCTCCCAAGCTACATGTGGCCAAAAACACACCCTCCCCAGCTAGGTTAAATATTGCTCTTAACTAGGAGGTTTTGGGGGCATTACAGATGGGCAAAATATGGCCCCAAAGTGCATTAATTTGTGTCAGCTCCATTTAAGAAGAGAGCTGGAAATCAGAAGGATATCTTCTAGCACACCACATCAAATTTAGATTGTGTACTTGAAGGCCTTGCCAAACGACTCCATGTTAGTTTAAATATCTTTAGTATCACTGCTTTCTTGTGTACATCAGGGAGCATGAAGGTGTATTTATGGACTGGGAAGAAGGATTCTGGATTCAGTTTGTCTGTTTTGTCTATTTAGATATGAATTCCTCAAGGCAGGGACTCTTGCAGGTGCAGAGAAAGGCTACTAGGGTGATCAGAAGAATGGAGAACCTGCCTTATGAGAGAAGACTTAAGAAGCTTGGCTTGTTTAGCCTAACAAAACAAAGGCTGAGGGGGAGATCTGATTTCTGTCTATAAATACATCAGAGGGCTAAACGCTGGAGAAGGAGAGGAGTTATTTAAGTTAAGTGCCAATGTTGACACAAGAACAAATGGATACAAACTGGACATCAACAAGTTTAGACTTGAAATTAGATGAAGGTTTCTAACCATCAGAGCAGTGAAGTTCTGGAATAGACTTCCAAGGGGAATAGTGGGGGCAAAAACCATAGTTTGTTTCAAGAGAGAGCTCAGTAAGTTCATGGATGGGATAGTATGACAAGGGTTCCTGCAATGGTAGTATCTCCAACAGCCAGGGAGGGCTCTGAGTTACTACAGAGAATTCTTTCCCACGTGTCTGACTGGTGAGTCTCGCCCACATGCTCAGGGTCTAACTGATCATTATATTTGAGGTCGGGAAGGATTTTCCCCCACGACAGGTTGGCAGAGACCTGGGGGGGGGGCGGTGTTTCACCTTCCTCTGCAGCATGGGGCAGGGGTCACTTGCTGGTTTGAGTAAATGGTAGATTCTCTGTAACTTGACAACTTCAAATCGAGATTTGAGGACTTCTGTAACTCAGCGAGAGGTTATGGGTCTGTTCTGTGGGTAGATGGGGTTCTTGACGTGCAACGTGCAGAAGGTCAGACTGACGGTCTGAGTCTGAGTCTCTGGGTCTTTAAGTCTGAGTCTCTTACTATGCGTCTGTACAGTGCCTACTACAGAGGTGTTAAATACCTAGCCCGTGCCAGATCCAGCCCACTCAATGTATTTATGACCCTGCCACCGCATGGCATATTCAGATTCTGTAGAATCTAACCTTTTATTTTACTTTATTAAGTTTCTAAACTTCATGGCGGAGAAGTTAGGCTTTCAAATGCTAAGCACGTGTAATTGTTACAATGCTATTTTCTTGGTCTGCAGGCAGACGGAAACAGAAGCTCTGGAAGTGTGAACTCCCCCTCCCCCATTATTCTCATTGTGATGTTCATCTGCGTCACGTCAGCATTATTAACTATTTCATTGCTGATCGTTTTATCAAATGGGATGGGAAACTGGGTTGGGGTGAAGCCCATGGAGGGACTTGGGAGTTGCTATAGTAGAGAACATACAGAGGGAAGAGAGGAGGAGAGAGACGAAGAGAGAGAAGGGGGAAAGAGGCAGAGAAAGCTGCATGGAGAAGGAAGAAAAAGAAAGAGCAGAATTAGCTGTGGTTATACAGGTGAGGATACTTTGTCACTGAGCAATAATAATAGCTAAAAGTTTAGTTAATACATAAGGACTATATTCTGTCCTTGATCTTTGGTACCAAATGCTCATTGAAGTTAGTGGGAATTCAGAAGATTGAAGGGAGTTTGTCATCTAAATGTATGCCGCGGCCACGGCCATCTTTAAAAATGGAGTTTTGCTCTCTGCAAAATTTAATTTGACACCCTGATCTAATGCAATGGGCCCTGATCTCAGCTCGATCTCTAGGCTCTACTGCAGAACAAATAAATAATAATAATAATGAATAATAATAATATTTTGTTTGATTTTTGTATTATGTGAAATTCTTAATACAGCAATGGTTATTTTCTAGGAAGCTTGGGACATACTATACTTTGTGGGAGAGGGAAGATTCTTTTACATACTGTTGGCACTGCTGTCCCTGTTATCTATGAATTCATGAATGTTTTGGCTGTAAAAACATAAATGTATCTTAATGAAACACTATTATATTCTAATATTATAACATACCATTGGTGGTATTTAAATATTGTAAATTGCTAGTGATATTCTAAGGCCATTTGCTAAAATGATCATACTCTTATCAAATGTTCTGAGTGTTCAAAATTACCATGATGAGGTGATCAGATTATAAATACATATTAAACAATTGCCCCTGTAAATAAAATAGAAGAAAGAGAATATTTTCCCCTCAGGCTGATTCAAGTTCGAAAATGTCAGTAGATTCAAAAAGCTCCCCCAAAGCCTTACTTGAGAAAATGAAAGTAGAGGAGTAATGACACGGTCATTAGTAACTGCCATGAACCAGAGCAAAATCAGATTTTTAGGGTTGGATCTATAAAATTCTTGCCACAGTAGAACCTCATTTACACATACTGTGTATTTGTACCCTTTGCTAAAAAAAGCATATGTAATAGCTTACTGATTTATTAATTTCCCAAAGATCTTTCACTCTGAATACAGTAAATGTTACGTCTCTTTGTTTATCTTTAAATTTTGCTGAATATCTGTAGCAATATTTGGATTTTTTCCATCATAACATAGATATTTTTGAAAAGCAGGAGAATGCAGAAAATACTGCAGCTGTAGCACAAAACCGTGTGGGAGGAAAAATACATCACAGGTATTTGAAATAAACATAAGCCACATGTAACCTTCAGAAGGATATTAAATAAAATACGTAAATGTCTAAATAGTGCCGTGAATGATGCAATCAGACAGTAGTAACATCAGGCAATAAGTTATTGCACATGCTGAAAAAAATCACACTTGTGTTGTAGTGCATGACATTTTCAAAATGCCATGTGAGCATTAACTAATTACATGCGGAACGCACAGGGGTTTTACCAATTGAAGTGGTGAATGTCGCAACATTGAGACCCCAAAAATAAGAGGGCTTCTCTAGATGAACAGAGCAGCTGGGGTGTAAATCTATAGTGCACTGACATGTTACACAATGTTTGTCCATGTGGACCTTGCTACCACACACACAAAGTTCCAGAGTGTGCTTTGATTAAGGCTCCATCTACACTACAGCACTTACAATGTCACAGCTGCATCAGCGTAGCTTGTACTTGTGGTGGAGACAGGAGAGAGCTCTTCCATTAATAACTCCTGCCTCCGTGAGCGGCGGTAGCTGTGTTGGCAGGAGCTGTCTACACCAGCATTTAGGTAAGGGTAACTTTCATCACTCAGGGGTGTGGATTATTCACACCCATGAGCGACATAAATTATACCAAAATAAACTGTAGTGTTGACAAAGTCTTACTCCACTCTGAAATAGGATTAGGTCAATGGACATTAGAGAGCTTTTAGCTCTAGGTAGCAAGTTCCACACAGATACTTAGACCTTATCTACGCTACAGGTTACTTGGGTATAATTTACGTCGCTCAGGGATGTGAATAATCCACACCAATGGGTGATGTAAGTTACACCGAACTAAGCGCCGCTGTAGATAGTGCCATGTCGGTGGGAGAGATTCTCCTGCCAGCGTAGCTACCGCCTCTTGCAGAGACAGGAGTCATTGAGCCAATGGGAGAGCTCTTTCCCGGCAGCAAAGAGTATCTCCGTCAGAAGCACTACAGTGGCACAGCTGCGTCAATGCACCTGAGCTGCTGTAAGTGCTGTAGTGTAGATGTAGCCTCAGCGTGCTGCAGATTTACACCCCGTTTGCCGCGCAGTAATTGTTCCTCTAGACAAGCCCTGCTGAGGTGGGTATCCCCTACATCCCAGTTTTACCAGGACTGTTCTGGTTTTTCTTGATGTCTTGATTTCTGAGGAACTTCTTCCAAAACACTGGAAATGTCCTTAGGTTTTTATTGCATCCATCAAAACATTGGGGTTCTTCATCATTCAAAGTGTTCATGATTTATTGCCGTACTGAATAGAAATGGCTCTGTGGTTAGCAGTCCAGCGGAGTGATTATGCCATGTTAGGAACAGTGTTTGGAGTGAAGAGAAAACTCAAATGACACTACTCAAGCTGTTCTTTTGCTTCAAGTGAATGTTAATGATGCTCATATAGTATTTCATTACAGATTCATTGGGATACTACTGTACTGTAGATTAAAAAGGAGAAATTCCTCCACTCCAGGAAATATACCTGTGCCACTGCTGAGTCACAAGCTGTCAGCAGTGATACAAGGCCCATTTTTTAAAGTATACTTTATCTTTTGTGTGGCTATTCTGTGACTCTTAAAGAATTTGTTGCCACAAAAGTGCTCCAGGTTTTGATTGTCACCTTATTGGAGAACTCACAGCTACTTTCATTTTTAAAATACTCCCAGTTAAAATACTCCCAAAAAGTATAATTGACAAAATGGTACTGTAACTTTGTGCTAAGGGATAGCTTTGCAAAAATGCATTACAAGCCCAAAACCACTACTCATATTTGTAATATCTAGGATTAAGTTATCTTGTGTGAGCAGTCGCACCCAGATATCGGTAACTGATATGCTAAGATTTCTTGTAAGTATATACAGTACAAACCATGCCACTAGAGAACTCCAAGAAGGCACAAGTAAAATATTCTATGACCTGATGTTGAAGATGGAGTTATGGATCTCACAGTCTCAGATACGAAACGTATCAGCGTATTTATGGAAAAAACATGACCTAGCAACTCTGAATATCTTTCTCTTTCTACAGATGACATGGAAGCCATTCCTGTCAAACAGTTCATTAAACATATCAGTGAGCTCTATTCTAATAACCAACATGGCTTCTCAGAAGACTTTGAGGTAAGTTTCATTAACCTTTAATGAAATAGCCTTTTCCTAGCCAAACTAAACGTTCTGTGGACTCACAGTAAGGGACAAGCTGTAGTTTATTCCAGTCACAATGGGCCAGGGTTTGCTACCATTGCTCACACTAAATAATACCTTACATCTTGAGTAGCTCAGGAGGAGTAAGATATGACTCAGCCCTGGTCTGCACTGGGGGGAGGTGGATCGATCTAAGTTACGCAACTTCAGGTACGTGAATAAATCAACTTACTGTGGTGTCTTCGCCGCAGCGAGTTGACTGCTGCCACTTCGCCGTCGACTCCACCTGCGCCTCTCACGGCAGTGGAGTACAGGAGTCGATGGGAGAGTGCTCAGGGATCGATTTATCGCATCTAGACTAGACGCGACAAATCGATCCCCGCTGGATCGATCACTGCCTGCCAATCCAGCGGGTAATGAAGACATACCCTCAGTGTGAGCTAGGGAGGTAGAATCTCCCCCTTAGTAAGCAAAGTTAAACATGGGCACAGAAATTGCTGCTCTTACCTGTTTATGTTGGGCCAGATCCCAAAGTCCTTATTCAGTTTTATACTCACTCCTTACTCAGAAAAAGTCCCACTAAAGTCATCGGGCTTTTTGTCAGAGTGAAAACTGAGTAAGGGCTTCCAGTTTGGCCCGCAGTATTTATATTATGCGAATATTTTAAAATATCTAGGCCAGATTCTGATCGGAGTTACACCAGTGTAAATCTGGAACACCTCCGTCAAAGTGTAACTGAGACTGGAGTACAGCCTTGTATCTCTCTAAACCCAGGTACGTGACGCTTCTATATTCTACACCTAGTAACAAACAGGTTTTGGAACTTAGCGATCAATAAGGGATTGAACCTGCAGTTGTTACACATAAGTAGCCTCAGTGATGCCCATGGAACTACTCACAGGAGTAAGCCCCAGTCAGTGTGAGTAAGGGTTGTACTCTCAGGCACTGCTGAGTGAGCACAGTCATTCTGTAGCTAGCATTAACAGGAGTTCCTTTCAGTCTGCTCACAACTGAGGTTGGGAATATTGGCACATAAGAGGTATTTTCAGCTGAGAAATCTGGTAAATGGTATGCAGCTGTGGCATTGCCTCCACTGAGGGCACAATGAGACCACAATAGGTGATATTCTTCAAGATATGCCTATTTTAAAATGTTATGGAGGGATCATAAAGGCAGCTGTATTTACAAACACGACCACAGAACAAAATTGGTGGTGTAATATCTAAAGCCTTGTTGCTGAATGCAATAAAGACAAGACTATATGCAGGAATTGTCTTTTATGGGATCATTTACAACATTTACTGCCTCTGTTTGGTTGCAGTCTGTGTGAGCGGCTGCATTGTCTGATACCCACAAACTATTGTGTAAGTCATAGATATTTTGTATTCATGAGAACGGCAAATGGGTGAGGTGTTAAAGTGATTTAGTTCAATTGGCTGCTGGCTGGATGACTGAACAGGAATATTGAGGCATTTAACAATGTTGATGGTATTCAGGACAAACATTTATCCTCCAGAGAGTAGAATTTGATCAAAATGATCAAATGCGACTCAGTCTTCTCAATTATTTATGAATTGAGCCCCCAGTGCTATTCATCACAGCTGGTTTTGACACCATTTAATTATTCAAAATAATCAGCTACACATCTATAAACTTGATCTGACTTAATATAGGCTTTGCTTCAGCTGTCACAAAATCATTGCTATTAACAAACGTTGGATATCTTCCACCTGTGTTTTCAGCAGAGGAAAACACTGCTGTAATAGCCTTTTCTTCCCTTCATACTGGAAGCCCCCTCTGTGACTGCTACTCCATGATAGCTCGTCAGCAGAGAGAGCCAGTTAGTTCTCTTCTTGGGAGTTCACTATCTCCTATGAAGGGAAATAATTTTCTTTGTGGAGTACCTACTCCTTAGGCCAAATCCTGGTGTATATGTGGAGTAATTCCTTTAAAGTCAGTATAATTACTCTAAACTTATACTGATGTAAGAGAAAACAGAATTTGGCCCATGTTTCCTTAAGAAGTAAAAATGGAATCTCTTCTCCTGAAAGAGAGGTAGAATGATCATCTTGAAAAGATAATGGATTGATACAGTTGTGAGGAAACACCGCTTCCTTTTGTTGCATAAGGTCTCCTGCTTACTCATGGGGGGACCTGATTCTCCTCTCACATCAGTTTCACCGCAGAGACATCAGTGGAATTGCTCCTGATTTACACTTGTGAGATAGGATAATGAGGCCTGGGTGGATCGATAAGAACATGGGGTAATATTTTCAGAAGCATCTACGGTACTTAGAAGTCTTAAGTCCCATTTTAAAAAGTGGTTTTCTGTCTTAGGAGCCTACATCTCATTGACAGTCAGTGGGATTCAGCCTCCTTAGTGCCTAAGTCATGTCTGAAAATGGGACTCATTTCTTAAGTCACTTAGGCATTTTTGAAAACTTTTCTTTCTGTCTGTAAAATGAAATTGGAAAAAGAGAAAACAGGAACCTGGATGCTGAAAGAATTGTACCCAGCACAGGAGAAAAAGTAAGTTTTCCAAAGAGAGACAGCCCTCTTAGTGGACAGGGATGTTTGAGTGTGAGACGAGGTCCCAAAGTAGCTTCAAAAGTTCTGCAACAGGAAGTTTTCGCCTTTGTGTCTTTGTGAAATAAACCAAAGAGGGAAATGAGCATGATGGGAACAAGTGAGGTCCGCCCTGTGTAGAAGGCACAAGTCGTGTTATGTTTGATTAATCTTTTTGGTATAAATCCTCTCCTGTGTTTTTGGGAGCTTGCCTTGAGTTCTATTAGCAGCAAAGAATCCTGTGGCACCTTATAGACTAACAGACGTTTTGGAGCATGAGCTTTCGTGGGTGAATACCCGCTTCGTCAGATGCATGTCACCCACGAAAGCTCATGCTCCAAAACGTCTGTTAGTCTATAAGGTGCCACCGGATTCTTTGCTGCTTTTGCAGATCCAGACTAACACGGCTACCCCTCTGATACTTAAGTTGTATTGGGAGCTTCATTATATGAGGAGCATTCCTTTGGAAGTAACATGTCCAAATACTCAAAATTGCCTCTCCCTTAAAATGAGCTGTAATTACAGTGAAATATTTTGTGAATATGCTAGGGGAGCATTTTATGTAAAAGAAGAAAAGGACTTTGAACTCACAAGCTTCCCCTGGAAGGTAGATCCAAAGAACATCCATATTCCCAACAGGGAATCATACTGCAAGTCGATGCTTTAGTGTCTAGTTAGCTAGTCTTTCTTATGTATAGAGAATGGCTAAGGTTTGCCTTGAGAACAATTAATTTATTGTTTTTGAAGTAACTAGAAATTAACGTAAGAACCTGATTGACCAACAAAACAGCCTTTTGAAATGATGCCCACAATGGATGGTTGTCCATCGTGCTTTCTGGTCTTGCTCCAACTCTGAAGAATATAAATGAATAACAATAAAATTCCTGTGAAATCCAATGGGTTGCAAAGCCCTTTTTGCATTGCTACTTAAGAAACAGCTCCAGCACCTTTTTCCTATGGCACAGGCATCCTAGGTTGCATCTGGTCCATTGTGTCTCTACTGCATCTTTGGGGTAGGATGTGTGTGTCCCATACCCCATGTGCATTGCAGCAATGCTCTGTGACATGCTGCCAGGGATTTTGGGGGTGGTTCTGCAAGTATGTAAATCAGCAGGCCATTCCAGCCCACTCGTGGGCCAGGGGGAGGCCTGAGAGAGCATTCCTCCACCTCTGCACAGTCAGACTCTCTGGAGTGTTGCTGGATTTGGCCCTGAGAGCTCCTGTATATACAAGGCAATAGCTCTCTGCCTCCTCCTGCAGTGAAGCTCTTTCTCCCACAAGGGATTCTCTCTTTCTATCCTCAGTTGGACTTATTACTAGAGTAAGACAGTGAGTTTTGTTAGCATAGCTGTGTCCTTTGGCTCTAAGAAAGGAATATTAGATCAGGAAATCTCCAAAGAGCCAGCTATGAATTTTTATAGCATAATACACTATTTGGATTTCATAGATCAGATAATTTTATTTGCCACCTCCAGTTCTTTAGTGGGTGGGTCAGCCCTGCTGCTGGAAAGATTAGATTGGGTAAATGTAAACTTCTCAGACCTGTCTTCTGCCTGTAGACGCATGAGGGTAGTGATTCACTGCCAATTTGGAGTTTGAGCAGGCTAGCTGAACTGAAGGCAGGCTGTCTACCTCCCTCATCACATAAATTGAAAATATCTTTATGCTCTAGTGACATCTTCTCAGAAAGCTTTGAAATATAAGAAAACAGCATAAATCCATATCTTTTGAGATGTGACACAGATCTGCTAACTTTGTCCTTGCAGCTGTTGCAGTTTGGGTGTCACTGAATATTTATTATAAGGTGATCCATAATGTTTCTGTTTCTGAAGAGCTCTGTTGAAGACTGAGAAATCACTGTGTTTCCAAACTTTTCCTGATGTCAGTGAGAGTTAGACACCTAATCGTGTTTGGGGATCTGGGCCTAAGGCCTAGTCTACACTAGAAGAGGTTTGCCAGTATAACTATGCTAGAATAATTGTATTGGCACACCCTCCTATCGTAGACACAGCCTCCACTGGCCGAAGACAGGTTTTTGCCAGTAGACTTGCATCAACGCTAGGGCTTTTGCCAGTATAAAAATGTCATTAAAGAAGAAAAATCACACTCCTAACTGATATTTCTATACCAGCAAAAGTTTTAAGTGTAGACCTGACCAAAAGCTGCTACAGTCAGAGATTAACATTTTAATATCCCAGTCTGTGCATTTCAATATTGTATTGATCTTCTGAGGGATAAACTGGAAAGGCCAAGGATGCGTGTACTGTGTTGCTATCTGATGGAGGAGCATCCATATTCCATCAGACTCGTCCTGAAATCCAATATTCTCATTACCTAGTTGAATGTTTAACCCCAGGAAGTAGTTTTTTTGTAAATACATAAACAAAATTCAAGGGAAATGGTACAGCAGGGTAGCCCAAATCCTGGACTTTCTGTTACTAATTGTGTATGTTATGGTAGCACCTGAAGGCCTTGATCCAGATGAGGGCCCCGTTGTGTTCGGTGCTGTACAAACAAGCAGGTTGACCTGCTCCCTTCTCCTAAGAGCTCACGCACCAATGAAAGAGAAGATGCAACAAGCAAGTGTAACAAAACAATGGAAGGGAAAAGGGAATGTGACGATGGTTGTCTCACTGCTTATTATCGCTTCTATATTACCGTGGGTAGTTTGTTTTGTCCCTGCTTCTGTATAGACTATCCCCAATCACCCCTCTGTCTAATGTTATTGAAGGATTTATACCTGTGCTAGATTCTTAGATTCTGTGCTATACCTATTGCTAGGTCCTTGCAAGCTACTGGGTGAGTATCCGTACATCC
Source organism: Chelonoidis abingdonii (assembly GCF_003597395.2). Lineage (NCBI taxonomy): Eukaryota > Metazoa > Chordata > Testudines > Testudinidae > Chelonoidis > Chelonoidis abingdonii. The sequence continues at coordinate 37,259,821 of NC_133785.1, read as the reverse complement.
TCTTAGCCTTTGCTGTGATAAGGCAGGACCCGCTGCAAGAATTACAAAAAGTTGGTCCTATGATTTTGGGGCCATGATAAAAATGATCTTAGTGATGAATGAACTAGTTGCTTTCATCCTCAACATACCAAAATAATTTTCAAACATAACTAGTGATCTTTTTTTATATACGCCTGTAAATGAAGCTCCTTTATCTACTCATGTAGCCTCTCGATCATTGTTCATATGCCTATAAATCTCCTGATGTTAGGAAGGCAACTGACATAAAATAATCGGAGACATGTAATGCCCACAAAATTCGAGTCAAAAGACTGCGTTCACAATCACTCATTCCAATGGAACTTTTCATTAGTTCACGTTACCAGATATGCAGCAATTTGATTTTACGCTTAAATTTTGTGAAAATCCTTTGAAGTTTATAAAACTAATCTGTAACTTGTCTCAGAAGGGCAATGAAAATGAGTCATTAAACCTTGGTATATTAATTGCCAATTAGTATTTGCATAGACCATATAATTAAAGCTAAATTAGCCATTATAGCACTGAATATAACATTTCTTACAGTAACTAAAGGTTGATTGAACCCAAGTATTTTAGGTTTTTGAGTTATCAATAAGTTGAAAAGGACAAAACAAGAGCATTTTCCATTGATCTTCAAACACGAGTGTGTTCTGAGAAGTTAAACATAAAAGACACCAGTACACTAGCTAGCCTGAATTAAATTCAATGAAAAGAGACCAAGAAGAATTAAAAAAATAAATGCTCCAGACCCCATTACCCACAATATTCCAACAAGAATCCTTCAGTTAAAACCTAAGGTTCTTATTCCTTACAGTCAAGCTGATAATGGAGTTTACCTGAGTAAAAACTCGGAGTAAGGATGTCAGGATTTATTTGGCCCCAAATTAATGGTGTTTTGTATAGAGCAGCAGAATAATGTATGCATTAGAACCTGCAGAATGGAATATATAGAAGAGATGGTGACATTGTGGGAGGATAAGTAACTAAAGTTCTACTGTATCTACCTTCGTCTCCTGTCTTGTCGACTGCAACCTTTTGCCCCTGGCCTCTGCGACACCCACAACACCCCATGATAAATGTAGCCACTAAGATCATCTATGTTGCCTACCATTCTGAGAGTGTCATACTCCTCTTTGATTCTCCACTGGATTTTCCACAACATTTTAGGTTTCTTATTCTCTTCTTCAAGACCTTTCATCACTGTGCTTCTCCGTACATTTCTGATGCTCTCTCTTACCATGGTTCCCCTTCCACCGGCTCTGTCAGCCTTGATCTTCCCATCTCATCTGTGCATTTCTCAGACAACTGGTTTTGTACCATTTTCCACACTGCCTCCTCTGCAGGGAATGCCCTCCCTGAACTAATCATAAGGCAACTATCCTCCTTAAAACACTTCCTCAAGATCCATCTCTCCCATGAATCCTGTAGGAAGTTAGCCATTTAAGCAGGACGTTTAGAGAGAAATTATCATTATATTTTTAGAAAGAGTTGATTGTTTTATTCCTTTGCCACTTGTTTCCTGATCTTCAGCCACAAATGCCCACTCTGATACCATATTTATCAGTTTCTCTTTGCTGTCAGCCAAAAGGGCCAAACCATCAGTATACATTAGTTTTCTCTGTCTCCCCACAGGCTTGTTTCTCCTACTAATTAACTCTATAACTAGGGTGAAGAGAAGTGGACTCATCACCTCTGGGTTCAAAATGGTAGCTACCCCATTCATTTTCTTTTTCCTTCAGGCTAAAAAACTCAAAACTCTGAAATTCCATGTATTGTTATCAACTTAGCTATTGGCCCTCGATACAGCTCCTCTATCATCTCCACTTCTTAAAGTCCCCCTCCCATCCACCCATCTCAATATTCCAAACACCAGCTCCTGCAGAACCACCTCATATGCTTTCTCAAGATCAATAAAAGCTACATAGCAGTAATATTCTCCATTAATCATTCTTTCACACTTCTGTCTCATTGCAAATGTATACTACACTTTCACTTCCTAAGGCCATGTTGCTCCTCTCCTTTATTTTCCTCCACCTTGCACCTCAACCATGCCTCCAAAACTCTCTCAAGGACTTTGAGAAGCTGACTTCACAGGTGATGCTCCGATAAGTGTTTGGATCATTTGCATTACCCTTACCCTTCCAAAGAGGCACAATCAATCCCATTCTCCTGTCATCTGGTATCCTTGCATGATCCCATCAAACCCATAGTCATCTGTGAAGCCACTTTGCTCCAGTATGTCCAACTTTCTTGATCATATCAAGAGTTATCTCATCTTGACCAGTCTTCATCTTCTTCGTTGCTGCTTTTACCTCCTCTACAGAGATCGATACATTTTGAGGTTTCTCTGTAATTGTTGGTGGTGCTTGCATTTTAAACTCCCTCTTCTCATTCAACAGCCTTTGACAATATTTTTCCATACTTTAACCACCTCTTTAGGGTTAATCACCACACAGTTCCTATCCTTCACACAAAGATTTCTTCAGATCTTGTATTTCATTGTTCCTCTCTTTTAACGACCCCAAAACCAATTTTCTGCTATCATCTTCCTCCAGCTTTCTGTATAATTCCTCCTAAGCATCCATTCTTGACTTGGCAACTGCCTTCTTAACCTCTTTTTTTTTGCCTGTTTATATGCATTTTTTATTCTCATTATCATGACCTGCTGCTTCAAACTATTTGAATAATTCCTTATTCTGTCTTCTATATGTGACTTCCACGACTATCTTGTTCTCTGGAAGTGCCTCATTCAAGTTCCTCCATTCTTTCTCCACTGACTTCACTGTTGTTGGCAAAGCATGAAAGCCTTCCTTTACTTAACTCTTCCTTTCTCCCCCTCTCCCTCTTATAAAATCACCAATGCAATTTCTTCCTCAATTTCATCTTCTTTCCTGTTATCTCAAGTTGCTGTCAGATTTTAGCTATTAATACCTTACCTTGTTATGGCACATATTCACTCAATATAACCTTTATATCTTTCACCTTTTTCATGTGACTCTCTTATCAAAATATTGTTTACTTGGGTTTTTGCTTTTTCTGCTGTAGAATGTCACCATAGGGGATTCTTTTATTTTCAAACCATATATTCACCACTGAAAATCTGTAGAACAAACACCACCCAACCCACTTCTCTCCTTCTGCATTTCTTTTACCAAAGCCAAATTTACCCCCCACTCCTTTCATGGGGCTTCCTTCAGCAAAATAGCAAGTTCCTATCACCCTCAACCACTAACAAGATGATACTGTCACTCATAACCACAAACTCTGCCAGCTCATTGCTAATGCTCTTTTCCTCTTCCATTAGTCTACCTCGTTGCATAGTGTATGCTGACATCACACATAACCCTACTCTCTCTCATCAGCCATAGTGCTGTCAATCGGTCTCCAATTCTTTCTGCCCTCATGACACCCTGAGCAATCTCTGGGCGCACAACAGTAGCGACCCCATTCATTTTCTTTTTCCTCCAGGCCAAAAAATGTTAAATCCAACTTCCAAGATTTTATTTTTGCATCCACGCTACCTAATTTCCTGCAGACATAGCATATGGATTTTTCTTCTAGTCATTGCCATCTCTCCTAACCTACCCGTAAGTGAACCTGCTTTCCATGGTGCAACTTCCAGGTCTTTGGTAATGTGTTGCTGTTGCCTGGAAGAGGGCGCATCAGCTATCCCCAATATGATAGCATGTTTTAAATGACTTCAGCATGAAGAATCCATAATACATGAAGAATGTAGGAACCAAGTAGCCCGCTGGCACTGGCCCACTTTGCTGACCCACTGGCAGTTTTCATTTGGAGTTTACCTTCTAAATCAGCAGACATCCAAAGCTTCCAAGCCTGATCCACCCAAATCTGAGAGCTGTTTCCTCCTCTCGGGACAAAAAGCTGCCCTACCCTCAACACTTGTATGCCAAGTTAGCCACTGGCACTTTTTAGGGTTGATCACTTACACCACTCAGTGCCCAGAGCTGTATTTGCCACTCAGTGAGTGTTACCACCCTCTACCATATGGAGATTATGATTGGAATTTTCCCTTTTCAGAGCTGAGGCTGTAGTGGCATTACTTCAGCTCCTCAAGTATTTTTAAAGGCAACATAAAAAAGGTTAATGAAAGTGATTAACCTAATAAATCATTCTCTTCTGGAAAAATCCTATAGAAGTTAATAGAAAGTGATACATTTACTATGCAGTATTTAAATCATCATGGAGAATTCCTTAGCAAGGATATAATTCTCTATTAAATTCGACAGCTCTTTATCGTTCTCTCTGTAGAGCCCTATTGGAGTCTTCTGTATTAAATTCTGCAGGAGTTTTCTGTAAATGTTTGGACGCTAATAACCATTTTTAAAAGTATCAGAGGGGTAGCCGTGTTAGTCAGGATCTGTAAAAGCAGCAAAGAATCCTGTGGCACCTTATAGACTGACAGACGTTTTGGAGCATGAGCTTTCGTGGGTGAATACTCACTTCGTCAGATGCACTGATGAAGTGGGTATTCACCCACGAAAGCTCATGCTCCAAAACGTCTGTTAGTCTATAAGGTGCCACAGGATTCTTTGCCATTTTTAAAAGGTTTGTAATGAACATAAGGAAATTTTTTTTAAATGATAAGTGCCCTACAGTATACCTATATAGGAATGACAAGATCTGAATTCTAAAATGCAACAAAAATGATCATCAGTTTTCCAGTTGTGGTTTAGACTGAACTGATGTTTCCTATTGTATAACCAGAGCACCAGAAGTGAGCATACTCCTCCCCTCTTCTGCACACTGGCACTGCAAGGCAGAATTAGAAGAAGTGCGCACGTTTATATGAAAAATATTTTCCATGCTAGAAATGAAAGTCTGTCCATTTAGAGCAGCTGAGGATTCAGCCGGATTTCTTTGTCTTTGCTGAGCTAACCCCCTTGACTGTAGTATGTTCCTCCCTGTGGAAGAGCGAGAAAGGCAACTGCTCACTGGGGAGCGCCTTGTGAATACAAAGCCACAAAAATGTACTTGGTTTTAGTATATTTTGCACTTTTAAAATGTAAATGCTGTGGAAAATATCAAAATTACTATGCAACCCCTTTGTGAAATGTCTGCATAATGCCGAACTCTGTTACATCTGCTGTTTGTATAGCATTTCTCTTGATAATTTTCTCTGTCACTTAGCTCCTGATCTTTGTAGCAGCTGTGCACTGCTAATGACTTCCTTTATTAGGCAGGTTCTATACCGTTGTTTTTTAAGCCTCTAGTACAATATAATTTAGCATCCCATAACCTTGGGGAGAACTGGATTTTGGAAAGAGATTTCTTGGGCCCACAAAAATCTTTTATAAACAATTTCTTCCACAACTATTTAAACAAACATGCACTGAACTATTTTCAAAAAGTGTGTAAAGAAATAGAATAATAATGTTAATGTTAAGGTGCTGAGCTCTTAACTTTGTCATTAGGATCTTTTTTCTGGATGTAAAAGAGTTTTACACGTGCTTAATCACAACTTCAAAATGTTAACAAAGTATGTCTTGAACACGATATTGCCTATGAGTTAATTGATTCAAGTAACACCCCAGATTAGCACAGGGATGTGTCAGTCTGGCAAAGTCTGCAAGACATTCTCTGAAACCTTGTAACTCTTTAGATGAATCTGGCAGAAGGCAAATCTCTGCCATGCTAATGCTGTGAGGAGAAGACGCCCACTCTGCTATTTTAACAGACCCACATTGTACAGTTTAATTGCGTGTGCTGGAATTATGCTGAGAACTGAAAGTCAGTAGGCGTCAGGCACCTAAACTACTTAGATGTTTTTGTAAACTCCAGTAGGCACCTCTCTGCATCTTGAAGCACATAAATCCCTTGTGCCTGTTACCCTGATTCTATTATATAAATTAGATGAATTGCCTAAATATATGTACCTAAACATGGATAACATGACATTTTTCTTTCAAAAATTTTTTTTACTCTTCGGTCATTGCCGTCAGTTGTATTTAATGTACTTTTCATAACCATCGGATCAATTTTTAAAAAATTGTATTGAAGTCATTCCTGTGCAAAAAGCTAACAAATGACCACTACGTCACTTGCATTCCTTTAAAGCCATATTTTGAAGGCAACATAAATAGGTACACAGTGGGACTGGTCAAAAATTTTCTAATGAAATTGTATTTTGGACTACATCTCCCATGATGCACCATGACCAGTGACTCCTATGACACACCCCTTCTTCTCACCAAGCGAGTAGAAACTGGTGCTTCCTGGGAGTTGTAAACTGTCTAGAAAGCTCAGCTTACAGAGGAGGAAAGTAAGTAAACTATGACTTCTACCAGTGTTGCCATTTTGAATTGAAATATTTTTTGAAAACTAAATTTGTCAACGTTTTCTCTGTGGGAGAGAAAACCCTAATCTGACCAGCTCTAGTGCATAGGCCTTTCATTGATCTTTGCAGAAGGAGTGAATTCCACCCATTCTGGAGACCTGATTCTGTAATCAGAGACCAGGATTCAGTTAACATCCCTGATTAACCAGAATGTGTCTTACTGCACTACATTGAAAGATTACAACAAAGAAATCAAACCGTTAAAATGTTGATGTTTCAACATGTTTGCAAAGAGCTGTTGTAAAATGAGACAAACCATGTTTTTGTATTTATGTATTTTCCATCTGAATAATTCTGTCACTAGGAAGTGCAACGCTGTACAGCCGACATGAACATCACAGCAGAACATTCTAATCACCCAGATAACAAGCACAAGAACAGATACATCAACATTTTAGCATGTGAGTAAGCAATTATGGTAAATACAGCACATAAATTGTACAAAGCCGTCTGCTCTAAGGTTGTTTAAAATTAATTTTAATCGGAGAGGGACAGCAATTAACAATTACAATTCTAGTCTTGTTGAAGTCTATATGAGTTTTGCCATTGACTTCAGTGGGGCCATGGTTTCACCCAGGCTTTTTACCGGGAAAACATTGACAATTTGGTGTTAGATATTGCAAGTTTAGCTTACAAAAGTAGCACTCCTGCATAAGACAATGCAACTGAATAATTAAGATCAAATTATTGCCAGAACTCTATATGCTAATCTGAAAAGCGACTTAAGGGAGATGTGTGGTGGATCAAAGTGTTTTATTGATGATCCTCGGGATTCATTTCATCTTCCCAAATATGCTAAAGCTGAGATTGGTATGTCTGTCACATTTCAAACTGCTCCACAAGAGAAAGCGACTTGGACAAACAATGGCCTTCTTAGCACATTGCAGGTCTCTCTCATCGTCCTTTGGAGAATTGCAAAGCTGAAGTCCGTTTCAGGACTGCAAATTATTCCAGGTCTGAGCTGGGAGGTGGAATAACTTTCTCTGTTGTCATCTCTCATGTAGAACTGATGGGAGATTGGCAGTCAACACATATTGTATAGCAGTACTGAATTCCTGCTCCTGTAAAGGTCACAATGAAAAGCTTTGCCCTCAAGAACACCAAATGCAAATGGGACAAATCCAACATGATTTTAATTGTATAAAAAATACAACCCTCTGACGTACATCCACCCAGTGGTTAGGTTGTTAGCTTGGGTCTTGGAAGACACCAGCACAATTCCCTGCTTCCTGTGTGACCTTGGGCATGTCAGTCTTTCGGTGCCTCAGTTCCCCATCTGTAAAAGGAGGATATAGCACAGCCCCAGTGTTGTGAGAATTACGTGTAAAACACCAAGGGAAAGGGGAGTGGAGAGACATTTCAGGCACTCAGATACTACGGTAAAGGGGTGGTCCTTTGATAGGTCCCCCTACTCCGAGCACACCTACTCCTCCCATTTCATACTTTTTAAAGGGACACTGTCACATACTAAAAAATAAAACCACCCCCATTTGTGTACAGCCCGAGATTGTGATCCTGCAATCAGATCCGCGAGAGCAGACCCTTCCCTTTCCATCACCATAAAGCCAGTTTACACAGGTTATGTGCAGGCAAAGTGAATATCACCCATAAATTGCTAGGAAATGGGATGGCTTACCTGCATTATTTTTAATGTACTGTTCCTTAGTGCTTCTCTGCTGTTTTTTCTCATAGATGATCACAGTAGGGTGAAACTAAGGCCTTCGCCAGGAAAAGATTCTAAGCACAGTGACTACATTAATGCTAATTATGTTGATGTAAGTTGTTTGAATATTTTTTCTCCTCTCTCATTGTAAATACGTTCGTAAAGGGGGAAATCTATCCAGTTGCTTCTTATGAAGTGTTTGTGTTTTCTGAGTTCCCCGGGACTCCTGCTACAAACTCCTCAAATATTCAGAACAGGAAAGACACCTCTCTTTGTTATCTGTAAATTATTAATATGTCTGACCTGCTGCTGCTTTCATCTTACTTTGCATTTTGGTTTTCTTTGAAGGGTTACAACAAAGCAAAAGCCTATATTGCCACCCAGGGACCTTTGAAGTCTACATTTGAAGATTTCTGGAGAATGATTTGGGAACAAAATACTGGAATCATTATCATGATTACAAACCTCGTGGAAAAAGGAAGAGTAAGGGACCATGTAGCTTGATAATGGCTGCCCTTTTCTATTTAATATAGTGAATTAAATCCTGCCTTCCAATTCATGAATGGGCAGAATTTGACCCATTAGCTTTAAATACACAAATAGTGTATTGCTATATCTTGTGTAAATCCCATAGCGGAGATATAAATTACTAGGTATGATTTTTTACCCTTTCTAATAAACTCAAAATATGGTTTTAATAAAACCAAAATGACCCCAGCCCATCTAATTCTCCCTTCATTCAGAGAAAATGTGATCAGTACTGGCCGACGGAGAATAGCGAGGAATACGGCAACATTACAGTCACATTGAAGAGCACAAAGGTACATGCCTGCTACACCGTCCGCCGTTTTACAGTCAGGAACACAAAAATGAAAAAGGTGAGTGAGCCCCCTCTGGTCATGTTAATTTCCTGTCCAGCTTGTTAAGTGCAGGTATCATACCAGCAGAGCCCAGGGGTCTTGCCTGCTACGTGTACAACTTCCAGTAGCTGGCTGGTGGGAAATAACTAAGTGAAGCTTGGGTTACTGCACCCACAGTGCAGAGCTGTGCAGAGTTTCTTTTCCCTTAGAGGAGTTCTCATGGCCATTATTTCCCCACTCTCCTGTGCGTTTCTCCCCGGGACTCTGTCTGCATCAAGCGGGAGGCAGACCTGGGGGAGCAGGAGCACTTCTCCAGTTGAGCTTCAGCTGACACCCGCTTGTTTGAACATGTCAGAGTTTGAAGTAGTTCCAGGCCTCCCCTTTCCAAATATTTATTCCTTGTTGGGTGCGTTTTACGTACAGGGTCAGAAGGGAAACCCCAAAGGGCGACAGAACGAGAGAACGGTTATTCAGTATCACTATACACAATGGCCTGATATGGGAGTGCCAGAATATGCTCTGCCTGTGCTAACCTTTGTGAGGAGATCGTCAGCAGCCAGGACCCCGGAAATGGGACCCGTGCTTGTACACTGCAGGTATGGCAACTCCGGTTAACTAGGGCGTGGAAAGCACACTTTGGATGCAACAGGTACTCTAGGGTGGGTTCTTATTAACATGCAAATACAACAGATTATTAACACACCAATTCAAAGCAGAATGAAACTCGTCTCAGTGCAGAGCCTTTGAACCACTTAATCCCAGCAGATGTAAAGGATGCCTAAATCTTCTGCAAGGTGCCAACACAGGTGAATTTCAGATGCAAGCAAGGGTGCTGGCAAAAGACATGTATAACTCCACTTACTTGCTATTTGCACTAGACATTTCTAAGGTTTGTTTACACAGTTCCAGCCATCCAACCAGGGAGTAACAATACCGTGTCTCTCTAGACTGACCAGTAGTGCTCTGTGAATAAAGATTAATGAATAATCAAAGACCTAGTTAAGGAATTAGTTTGCAAACCACCCGTGGTCTGAAAGATGTTAGCACTGATTGTACGGCAAACAGTTATTGGGAAATAGTCTGGTCGCAGATAACCTTCATAGAGAAGAAGCAAGTCAATTATGTGGCTACATTAATCACTATGAATAGAACACCCAGTGCTAGCAACGGGAGAGCTCTCACAGATGTTAAGGTCAGAATAACTATCATATGACCATAATGATCATCTAGTTTGAGTTCCTCCGTAGAGTTTCACCCACAATCACTAGTGTTAGCAGTTGCACTCAGCAGGGGGCATCTCTACAGATGTCCTCAGAAGGAAGCTAGAGAGGGAAAAGGAAAAAAACATTTGGAAAAATAGCTAAAATAAGCACACATTTTCATGTGATTGAAATCCTAGAATGCATGTAACGTGTTACTTAAAGACTTTAATGATCAGGAGGGTCAAGGTGTTCTACTACTGTAAAGTTTGGGGACAGAAATGTAGGAACTCTGTTTTGCCATTGCTAACATTTAATTGAATACAGCAGAATTATCAGGGTTTCTTTCCTGTCCTTTGCAGTGCTGGTGTGGGCAGAACTGGTACCTACATTGTGATAGACAGCATGCTGCAGCAGATACAAGACAAAAGCACAGTTAATGTCCTGGGTTTCCTGAAACACATCAGGACACAGCGCAACTACCTCGTTCAGACAGAGGTAAAGATTGGAGTGATACTGAATTGAAAGCAGTGCTCTTTTTTATGACGTGATCAAAAAGGAAATCGTTTTTTCAGTTACTTTTCTCTAAATGCAGAATACAGGCGTTTCGGTGACTTGTAGTGTCTTTTTTCAAGACCAGAAACTTTTGATTCCTCCTTTGACTTCCAAAGTATTGTTTAGATTATACTCATGAATGTATACTCCAGTCTGAGCAGTATTTGTAGACTGAGCTTGTTTTAAAAAGGAAATGTACCCCTTTCCTTCAGTGTGCTGTCTGCCTTCATTAATGAGTCTGCTCGGTGTAATTTTCTCCTAACCCTTAAACCGCTTGGTCTTGACTTTCCAGGAGCAGTACATTTTTATTCATGATGCCTTGCTGGAAGCCATCCTTGGGAAGGAGACTGAAGTATCTGCAAACCAGCTGCATAGTTATGTTAACAGCATTCTTATACCTGGAATAGGAGGAAAGACACAACTAGAGAAACAGTTCAAGGTAAAGGTTTATCAGGCATGATTTCACACCCACAGCTCCCTATCTTTTGTCACATGGAGAGTCTTTGCTATCATATCTAATAGGCAGAACTAAAGGAACCTGAACCAAAATGCTGCGTCCAAGCACCCCTGAATTTTGGAGAAGTTTCAGATGGAACAACCTTAGTTACAGTGATGTAAATCAGGACTAATGCGATTGAAGTCAATGGAGTTTAGAATGACCAGATGTCCCGATTTTATAGGGACAGTCCTGATATTCGGGACTTTTTCTAATATAGGTGTCTATTACACTCCATCCTCTTTCCCGATTTTTCACACTTGCTAACTGGTCACCCTAATGGAGTTACACTTGTGTAAAATTGGTGTAAAGAGAGAAGTGGGCACTCATTTGAGCTGTGCTGCTGACCCCTCATTCTGTAAGGAGCTTGAACCAAAATGCTGAATCCAAACACTCCTTAGATTTGTTTAGTTTTAGATCTAGATCAGGATCCAAACTTGGTGTCTCAGACTCGTCTCTAGTTACAACAAATGGAGATGGTTGTTGGTAGCACAATTAAAATCCTTAGTATTGTATGTACATGGTAAATTAGTTTTCTTGAGACTCTAGGAAAAAACAGCTGTTGCTTTTCCAGTAATACATTACAGATAATTTCATCATTTAAAAAAAAGTTTGCCGTTTTCTCAGATTTAAGAATTAAAAACCTCCAGCCATTTTAAGATTTTCTTATTACATTTTAAATACACATTTAAAACTACTTTGTGTTACTCTGTCTCATTAGGTGAATCTGTGCAGACACTGTTTTCACAGTTAAACTCCCTCAGACAAGTACCAGCTAAAGACGTGAAACCATTACACAAATTAAACCAGGTGCCAAATGATTCAAAAAATTAATAGGCCATTTTCTGAATTCACTGGTGAGACTCTCTGGGTTTCTGTACCATCCATGACATTTTAGATACCGAAGAGTATGTCTACAGTGCAGTAAAACACCCACACCTGGCCCAGGTTAGCTGACTCAGGGTCATGGGACTTGGGTTTCGGGGCTATAAATGATATTGTGCATGTTCCGGCTTGGGCTGGAGCCCGGATTCTGGGACTCTCCCTGCTTGCAGTGTCTCAGAGATCGGACTCCAGCCTGAGTCCAAATGTCTCCACTGCAATTTATAGCCCCGCGAGCCTGAGTCAGCTGACCCAGGCCAGCTGCAGGTGTTTGATTTTGGTGTAGACGTACCCTAAGTGTCTTAGCCACCTAATTCCCATTTTCAAAAGTGACTTAGATGCTTAGAAGCCTATGTCCCAATGAGACTCCTAAGAGCCAGATGTATAAAGGGACTTAAGCACCTAAAAATGCACATAGGCACCTACTGGAATTTACCAAAATACTTCAGTAAGTTAGGTACCTAACTTGCTTAGGAGCTTTTGAAAATGTGATTTTAGGCTCCTAAAGGTCTGTCTGCACTAGGGCAGCATGTAACACATAGACACTGCATGCCCAGCTAGCACAAGTATAAGCAGCAGGATAGATGGTGAGGAGTGGCTTAGGCAAGTAGCTTGTCCTACATGCCTGAACCCTGGGATATACATCCTGCACGGCTGTCTACACGCTCAAGCAGTGCCTCTCACATTTGCACTGCTATTTTTAGCAGTGTAATGTCTCCCTGCCAGAGCTTTTTCTCGCCGTAGTAAAAGGCTCCGGCACCAGGAAGAAGCTGTACATTTGAAAATGTTGGCAGCTATTTGATGTTACTGGGAGGTTTGGAATATCAGTAGAGAACGATTAATTGGCAAATGGGGGACACAGCACTTGGTTCTGGAGTGAGAGTTTTGAGCGAAGGGAGAAACCTTTGTCTGATAGGGTTTTTTTCTTTTTTTTAAATGGTGGCTGTTTCATGTTGTTCAGAGGTTTGTAATAGTCCTGATGGGGATGGGATTAGCCATTGGGTCAACAGGGTGCGTGCTCAGGGGCCCCAGCCAATTGGGGACCCCTGGAAAAATGGGCACCGCCCTGACCCGCTCTGCCTGCCCGGCACTCCTGCTGGGGAGAAGGGTCACGGCACGAGGGCTTGACCTGCTACCCCCCGCTCCCCAGCAGGAATGTGAGGGGGCCTGCAGGCAAAAGGGGTGGAGCAGGACCCCCACTTGCTCTGGCCCAGGGCCCCACAAAAGCGTAATCTGCCTCTGCCTCCACATACATGTAGAGATCCAAATAGATTGTTAGGCAGACTATATCAGTGCCACCCCATTTAATTTAATGCCCATTATATATCTGAGAGAGGGATATCTTTGATGAGATTGTTAAACTGCTATTCTCTTGTTGATATTTTAATGAATAGAGCTGGTCAAAAATTTTCAACCAGAATCTTTTCCAGTTGAAAACTGGAGTTTTGTTGAAAATAAAATCACATGAAGATGTTGTCAGCTAAATTTTGATACTGTTTTTAGTGAGAAATTTCAAAACAAAACTTTTCATTTCAGTTTTTGAAATTTTAATGTTCCCCTTCTTTTTTCCTTTTTTGACACGCATAGCAATAAAAATTAATAACGTACAGGTTTTATTCCACTTTTTCCCCATTCTGCAACATTTCAAATCTTTGCCATCTCTGGGAAAAATTACACAAGAGTGAAAAAACAAATGTAACTCTGGCGCTCTGAAACTGTTCCAAAGTTGAGGAACTTTTGAAAAGTTACAGTGGGAAAAGAAAAAAATAGAGGTGAATATTGAAAGAAAAGACAAAACATTACCCCTCAGCATCACTCATTCTATTGCATTAATTGGCAAAATAAAAATAAAAAAAGAGAAAAGGGAGAAAATAAAAAATTTAAATAAAAAAAAAAATTAAAAACCAAATCCAAAATTTTGATTAAAAACTAAGTGAAATATACATTTAATTTTGTTCAGAAATTTCCCACAAAAAGTTTAAAATGAAAAATTTTCATTTGAAATTATTTTTGTGGTGGGAAATACAAGGTTTAGGACCAGCTCCAATATTGACGACATAGTTTTGCTTCCAACAGTATCGACCCATTGTAATGACTCTTGATATAATAACTGTGTAACATCAGAAGTGCTGCTCTCAGAGGAGGATAATGATACAGAAGGAGTGCAATGTATCTGCACAATTTTCTTCCCCTTTTGTCTTTCCTTTTACATAAGGTACATCAAACTTCAAATGCTTCTAGGGTATTCCATCTTGCAGAAGCAGATATGAGGAGCTTGATTCCACAGCAGAGCTCCAGCCCAGTGGAGAGTTGGCACTGACAAAATACCAGTCATCGTTCCCTGATTCTTCACCACTTGGTCCCAGCATAAATTAAAGCTGCTTTGACATCTCCCTATGGAGAATTAGGCATAAAGGAGCCTTGACCTGCCACTCCCTCTGTTCTCCCTCGACCGCCCGCTTCACATTCCCTACCTCCTCTTATACTGAGCAGTGGAGTTCTGGTCCAGAAAGCAGCAGAGCCAGCTTTGCACCAACTTTGGACCAGCAGTGATTTTCCCCACACAGAAGGATACTCCAGGAGAAATCTCCTGCCACCTCAACTTCATTCTGTGCCACAGAAGCGGCACAAAGTGAACCTGGCAGACTGGAGAACGTGCCCCAAATGCCTGGTCTCAGCTGGAAGCATTTTGGGCTCACAGTAGGCCACAGCAGCAAATAAACTTCCTTAGGCATGATCTTGTTTCAGTGTAAAAAGGAAGAGAGAGAGGCTTGCTTTTGTTGGGTTTTTTTCCCCTGAGACCTGCTCCTGGGCTAAACATCCCTGCAGGGCTTCAGAATAAATTGTCAAAAGTAACTAAATCTAGAGTGTTCTGTGAAAATCAACTTGGAATGGAATTTCATTTTGATGTGTGCCAAAGCTGAGACCTGTGGAGACGTTAGTATCCAATAAGCATTCATATATTTTATGAAGAGGATGATTCTTATTGGCATTTTGAGTACTTTAAGCAAATCTGACCATACAGCTTGTTCTTCCAGTGAGGTATTTTTTCTAGGAGCTGCCAAGGAAAAACTTTCCTCTTCATTTTGAGGGCTATGAGAACTTCATCAAACCAGTTCCTACTTGTTTTCTTTCAGCTGGTTACACAGTGTAATGCAAAATATGTGGAATGCTTCAGTGCTCAGAAAGACTGCAACAAAGAGAAGAACAGAAACTCATCAGTTGTGCCATGTAAGCTCACCTCTTTGGTTTGATACTGCTTAGCATAACTTTTTGTGTTGAATTCTGTTGCTTGTGCATGAAGAGGCATAGCTGCCAGGAAAGAGAATGGTTGTGTTTTGATCAGCCAAAGATGTCTTGTCTTTAGAAATTACTATGGTGAAACTGATCAAAAGGACTTGGTGATGGTGTCAGCTTAATGCATTGTCCAAGCAAAATGTTAATCTGAAGAGTTTAAGTTTTTGAATAATTATATGGCGGGGGTTGGGGGGGGGGAGGACTTTTTAGCTACGGAATCACAGTAATGCAGTCATGTTAGCATCTGTATTCAGATAGTATCTCGCAATACGGTTGAAGTTGATTGTTTGGTAGTGTTGCTGCTATAAGTAAATTACCACATTTGGATGACTCAGTTAGTAGCACATTACGTGCACTCAAAAAAAATTGAGGGACTGGAAATATAAACTACGTCTCTTCCCTTTGGAGGAGATGAGATGTGTTGAGGGGGTTATGTATGTTCTTGGGTGACTAATCAACAGGGATTACCTCAGCTGTGGAGACAGCTGCCTGCTTGCCCCGAGGTCAGCAAAATGGTCATAAAGCAATGCTGGAAAAAGACTGAAGAATCAAAATAAATGAGATGGTTTTGTATGCAATTGGAGATGAATAGAACGCTATAGTCAAGAATGATCTGAAATCCCCTGCCATCACTGCATAGACTGTTATTTGATAATTCAGCCTGTTGTGAAAATCTTTGCTATAGTAAAATCTGATTCCTGAAATTACTTTGTTCTTGTAGGAATATTGTACAACATTTCATCTTCTATTCTGCTTTGGCTGGCAGTGCTTTATCACGGTTACAGTGCGGGCCTGCTGCTGGGGGAGATGGGAATTGTGTTAGATCTGATTTGTTAAAGTCATCTCAGAAATTCATGCTTTCTGCACCATGCCATGACCAGACTGTGATCAGTTTTTTCATCTTATAGCCGAACGTGCTAGGGTGGGTCTCGCACCACTGCCTGGAATGAAGGGGACTGATTACATTAATGCCTCTTATATCATGGTGAGAAAATCTGCACTTAATTATAGAGCAAAATCAACTGAAAGGTGTTAAATACCAGATTCCTACAAATTTCTTAATTTTGCATATAATGATTGAGTATAAAAGATGAAGTTTTAACACATTTCATAATATAAAACTTTTAACTATCTTTAATAAAAGATCATTGTCTAAACTATTTAAATTATGCAAAACATTTTTATGGAATGAATTTTTCCATTACATGCACTCAAATAAATATTGGCATTAAGAGTAAATGAAAACAGCAGGGACTCTGAGAAGTGGAAATGTACTCAGAGTGAAAATGGTTTGTGTAGAAATATTAACTATAGCACAAGAAAAAATTAGACTTGTACTGCATGTTTTCAGCTGTAGTCAAAACAACAGTATCTCTTCCTATAAATACAATGTAATGTTTTAAAAATACTTGGTGCAACAAGGGACTGTGTGGTTTTGTCTTTGCTTTATAAGGGTTACTACAGGAGCAATGAGTTCATCATAACCCAGCATCCTCTTCCACATACAACTAAAGACTTTTGGCGAATGATCTGGGATCATAATGCACAGATAATTGTCATGCTGCCAGACAACCAGAGCTTGGTAAGTTAAACACTTAACTATGTATATACTATACTTCAATTACCGAGCACAGCAGGGTGCTGGAATTGGGTCACTCATGCACGCTGGTTATGTTTCCATTGAAAATGTAGCTAATTTTGAGCCATCTACTTAAATCTGAGTTCATACAGCAAGCTTGTTACAGTCAACCATGTCACTGCTCTCTTTCAAATCGATTGTATCCTCCTATAGGTGAAAGGTAACCTCAACTAGTGTATCCTGCAAAGACTGAATTACTAATGAACTGAAGGAAACCATACAGTTTCCTCAGAGCAGAGCACAAATGATAGTTTAAGACTCTGTGCTATGTGTTTGTGGCCCATGTGATGGAAAGGATGGGGACAATGAAGTTATTCGTTTGCCGGGGGCTAAGGTTAAGGACAGCAAGTGGTAACAGAGACAATAGTGTCATTATTAGTTTGCTTGGTGGAGACCTAAGGTTAAGGAGATCAAAGAGAGGATAAATACATGATTTCTGATTTAAGGGGAAAGCAGTTGTGGTTGTATATGTGGATATAAATGGAAATAAAAGAGAGGGAGAATTCAAGTGTTGGAGGTGAGACAGGTGAAGTGTTAGTGATAGCTTTCAGGTTAACTGGCATATGCCTAAGAAGAATGAGTGCTGAAAAGGATTAAGGTCTGAACAGTTGATTTTTTTCATATGTGCCTGACTAAAGTGTGGCTGAGAATGGTAGGGAAACAATGGTCTTTGTTACTAGAAAAGAGTGGTTATGAGGGCTGCCACTTTTATATTCTTCCTTAGTGCAGTGAGATTAAAGGGATCAGCAGGAATTCCCGGGGAAAGAGCTTTCAGATAAGCACTATCAAATCAAAGAATTGATGAAAAGAGTGTGTGTCAGGTGAAAATGAAGAGGATGCTCCTGCCTTTAAAAGCACACGAAGCAATGCTGCTGAACAGTTCTGATTATGAGATAACTGGGAGAGGTGACACTTGGCTAGATATGAAAATACCTTGCAACTCATCTTGGAAGGCACATAGTGCCAGATTCTGCCTTCGTTGTGTGGAGGGTGGTGGGGGTTGCCCTGGAAACAGGCGCCGGAATTTGGCACAAACTTTGTGATATGGTTAATGTCAGTGTGGGTGAAGCTGAACATACAGTGCTGAGAGAGAGATGACAATGCAGACTGACTACTGTATCTGAGTGAGTTTAGTCTGAGGAAGACGGGTGAAATTACTGTGGAACAATCAACAATATTAGGGACTACTTGAATATGATTCTATAGACTGAGGACAACCTTTTCAAAAGCACCTGAGTGATGGGAGCCTTAAGTCCCGTTTTCAAAACAGACGTAAGCACTGGGGAGCCTAAGTATCATTGAAAGTCTTGTCCTGGGCCACAGAGGGAGAAAATGGATTCATAGATGCAGAGGATAATGGTTCATGTTTTTTCAGAAGGAAAAACAATTTGCCTGATCTTGTCCTCAGAGACACAGGCAAGCAATGCCATATAGTATCTCAAATTAACTTCTGTGCTTATGCCAGCACGTACCATACGACCTTGAATCCAAGAACAGGCACAGGCCTTGGGTCTACTGTTTCTTCCATTCTTTGGGTCTGTGACTTAGAATGCACAATTATTTTTCAAAGAATATTTTCTTGATAGTATAATCTACAGCTGGTTATTCATTAAAAGTACTGAAACTCTTAATCTTTTTTCCCCATCACTGCGCTCTTTTTACTTAGAATTTACCCTTGCTCCTTCAGTAAACGATTTTTGCTGTAGACTGAAGTTTACAGAGAATTAAGCTGACCTGCTGTTTTCCTCGGGGTTAGGAATGTTTGGGTTTCTTTTCCTCAGTTCGTAAAATTTCAACAACTAGATACGACGACTTCCAGTGTTCTGATCCAAAGCACAGTAAAGTCCGTCAGAATCTGTCCCCTGACAGTACTGGGTTTGGATGAGACCAAGATAGATAAGAATTAAAGACAATAACAACTTCTAAAGTTCATTCAGTGTTTCTAAGCAGGTACCTGACCTGACTGCAAAAGAAAGGCAGTAATGTACTGGGTAGACAGCAGGTGGTGTAGTCTGGGAAACATTGTGTCTACAGAAAGGTTAGGTGTAAGTTAACTAAAATAACCATTTCCCTAGGAAACCAATTAAAAAGCGGACTTGCACTATTTGGGAGGCACAAGAAGGATTCCTTGAGGCTTGCTGACTACTCTAATAAATCTCTTTTAGGGCTGGTCTACACTACGGGATAAAATCGATTTTAGATACGCAATTTCAGCTACGTGAATAACGTAGCTGAAGTTGATTCGTGCCATGTAATCACTCTTTGGTTTGATACTGCTTAGCATAACTTTTGTGTTGCATTCTGTTGCTTGTGCATGAAGAGGCATAGCTGCCAGGAAAGAGAATGGTTGTGTTTTGATCTGCAAAAGATGTCTTGTCTTAGAAATTACTATGGTGAAACTGATCAAAAGGACTTGTGATGGTGTCAGCTTAATGCATTGTCCAAGCAAAATGTTAATCTGAAGATTTAAGTTTTTTGAATAATAATGGCGGGGTTGGGGGGGGGGAGGACTTTTAGCTACGGAATCACAGTAATGCAGTCATGTTAAGCATCTGTATTCAGATAAGTATCTCGCAATACGGTGAAGTTGAATGTTTGGTAGTGTTGCTGCTATAATAAATTACCACATTGGATGACTCAGTTAGTAGCACATTACGTGCACTCAAAAAAAATGAGGGCTGGAAATATAAACTACGTCTCTTCCCTTTGGAGGAGATGAGATGTGTTTGAGGGGTTATGTATGTTCTTGGGTGACTTAATCAACAGGATTACCTCAGCTGTGGAGACAGCTGCCTGCTTGCCCCGAGGTCAGCAAAATGGTCATAAAGCAATGCTGGAAAAGACTGAAGAACAAAATAAATGAGATGTTTTGTATGCAATTGGAGATGAATAGAACGCTATAGTCAAGAATGATCTGAAATCCCCTGCCATCACTGCATAGACTGTTATTGAGAATTCAGCCTCGTTGTGAAAATCTTTGCTATAGTAAAATCTGATTCCTGAAATTCTTTGTTCTTGTAGGAATATTGTACAACATTTCATCTTCTATCTGCTTTGGCTGCAGTGCTTTATCACGGTTACAGTGCGGGCCTGTCTGCTGGGGGAGATGGAATGTGTTAGACTGATTGTTAAAGTCATCTCAGAAATTCATGCTTCTGCACACATGCATGACCAGACTGTGATCAGTTTTTTCATCTTATAGCCGAACGGGGCTAGGGTGGGTCTCGCAACACTGCCTGGAATGAAGGGGGCTGATTACATTAATGCTCTATATATGGTGAGAAAATCTGCACTTAATTATAGAGCAAAATCAACTGAAAGGTGTTAAAATACAGATTCCTACAAATTTCTAATTTTGCATATAATGATTGAGTATAAAAGATGAAGTTTTAACACATTTCATAATAAAACTTTTAACTACTTAATAAAAGATCATTGTTCTAAACTATTTAAATTATGCAAAACATTTTTATGGAATGAATTTTTCCATTACATGCACTCAAATAAATATTGGCATTAAGAGTAAATGAAAACAGCAGGGACTCTGAGAAGTGGAAATGTACTCAGAGTGAAAATGGTTTGTGTAGAATATTAACTATCAGCACAAGAAAAAATTAGACTTGTACTGCATGTTTTCAGCTGTAGTCAAAACAACCAGTATCTTTCCTTATAAATATGTAATGCAAAATATGTGGAATGCTTCAGTGCTCAGAAAGACTGCAACAAAGAGAAGAACAGAAACTCATCAGTTGTGCCATCTGAACGTGCTAGGGTGGGTCTCGCACCACTGCCTGGAATGAAGGGGACTGATTACATTAATGCCTCTTATATCATGGGTTACTACAGGAGCAATGAGTTCATCATAACCCAGCATCCTCTTCCACATACAACTAAAGACTTTTGGCGAATGATCTGGGATCATAATGCACAGATCATTGTCATGCTGCCAGACAACCAGAGCTTGGCAGAAGATGAGTTTGTGTACTGGCCAAGTCGAGAGGAATCCATGAACTGTGAGGCCTTTACCGTGACCCTTATCAGCAAAGACAGACTGTGCCTCTCTAATGAAGAGCAAATTATCATCCATGACTTTATCCTTGAAGCTACCCAGGTAAAGCGAACCCTCACAATAGGTGCATTTGGGCTCTCCCTTTCATCCAACGCGCTAGTGCCTTCAGTGAAACTGTGCAATAAGATAGAGTTTGCAAATGATTTTCAAAAGGATTTACTTGTCAATATATTGCCTGTGTGTCCAATGCAGGGGAAAGGATATTGATATCAGTTCCTTTTCCTTCTCACTCTCCAGACACTGAGATTCAGTTTCCTATTTCCGATTTTATAAATGAATTGTTTTGAGGCGATGGTGGTGGCTCTGCATTTGCTAAACCACATTTATACTGAGCGACAACACCTACTCTTTGACTGCTGTCACAATGGCAGATGCATTTAGCTGCAGGGAAGAAGATATTGTTATAAGCTCTTGGTATCCTTTTGAGTCTGGAGACCTTTGGTCGCTCTTCTCTTGTTTGACCAGCTGCCCTTGGAATATTAGAGATGCTGAAGAGGCCAGTGGACTAAGGAAGACCTGTGTGGATTGAATTGATATGGAAAATATTTAAACAATTAAATATTTCATTATATTCCAAATTATTTAGTATAGACCCAAACCTGCTCCCTGGAGCCTCAGAGATGCCAGAGCTGCACAGCTTGGCTGTGTTCTGCATTCACCCAGACCTCACTGAATCCTGCGTGGGCAACTACACAGCCATTGCATGGCTGGATAACATCTTCCCCTCTCCACAGGGGGTGACGAGGGGGTACTGTGCATGCACATTGCCTGCCTCTGCATCACAGTGCAGGGGAGGGATTTGTGGAGCTAACTGGCAACGAGTGGAGTCTCACAGAGGCTATGCAGCCTGCAGGCTGTTGAGTGATGGCTCTGAGATGAACAGAGGCTAGGGAGAGGAGCGCTGTCCAGCAGGCAGGAGGTTCCTCCTGTAGCAGTTAGGGAGAGGGGAGCATTGTGTTATCATGCAGGCAGGGGCAATGATCATACAGGCACTTGCTGTACCATGGGCATAAAGAAGTTTACTGAAGACTACCCGGAAATGCTACATGCCAACACACCTTGGTCCTGTCAAAGAGCTGCAGGACCAAGAGCTCTGGGATCTAACTCAGTAGTTCTCAGTTGGTGGTCCACACACACCCCTGGGGGTCTGCAGACTATGTCTAAAGGATTTGCGAAATGTTGCCATTAGCATAGAACAGTGGCTTTGAACCTGTGGTCCACAGATCCCTGAGTGTCCACAGACTATGTAGATTTCCAAAGGGGTCCGCACCTCCATTCAAAAATTTTTAGGGGTCTGCAAATGAAAAAAGGTTGAAAACCATGCGTCTAACTCATCTCTAGAGAGAGAGAGACTCAACTTCCTCACCCCCTCACGGACCCCTTCAAAGAGAGAAAGGATCAGGTGAACTTGGAACAATTTGGGGTCTGTTCCTGGCTGTGCTTTCTGCTTGTGTAGGAGCAGCACCATGGTTAATGCAGTCCTCGGGGAGGGAGAAAAGCTTAGGGTCCATAGTCAGCTACTTGGAAAGAGAACGGGGAGAAAAGTGCTGTGCCTCACCTCTTCTGCCCCCACTTGTGTGCCAGTCTATCTGTCCCAGGATTGCTTAGCTTGCTGCACAGCTGAATGAACAGCAGTCTGGGGTGCATAGACAGTATACTTGCACATATGTGTGGATGATGCACACATCCATGTATAATGTAGTTGCTCCTGACTTGCTGGGAGATGAGAATAGTATTTCCATTTCTGGCCCCTCTCGTTTCTTTCATTGACGGGCAGAATGGGGAGGCATGTCCCACTATAAAGAAGCCTCAGCATCCCTAAGTGTATGAATGTGGAGTTAAAATGGCTAATGACATGATGGTTTCGTTTCAGGATGACTACGTTCTGGAAGTACGCCACTTTCAGTGTCCCAAATGGCCAAACCCAGATGCCCCCATAAGCAGTACCTTTGAACTTATCAATGTAATCAAGGAAGAGGCCTTAACAAGGGATGGCCCCACCATTGTTCATGATGAGTATGTCATCTGCCTTCTCTCGTTTACATACAGGTTGTAAAAGAAATTGTACATTGGACAAGGGTGTAGATGAAGGAAAATGTCCTCACTCCTCTGGAGAGGATGGGTTCTCATGGCCTAAGCACCACAATCAAAGTACCTAACCTCCCTGAATTGCAGCCAGTCATCATACTTCAAAGGCAAATAAATTGAATTTAATGCAGTTTATAATGCAGTGTTTGGGGCTTTCAAGCTAGACCCTCCCCCACCCCCAAATTCTAATAGCTTTAAAACCGGTGAAAGCCATAATTTAGACCAGACTCCAGAGTTGTTTTTTTATTAAACCAGTTTCAAAACCACCCCAGGACTCTGGTGTAATAATGTAGGTCTAATTTGCCACCTATGACACAGGGCTTTACTTCAACCGTATGTAAATAGGATTGAACAAGTTCAGCTCTGCTGGTTCTCAAGATGTGCAGCAAGGATAATTTGTGCCACAGAAGCTGAGGTTTGTTTATGGTGGGTTTATTTTGTCCAGTTCCTACAGCCATTCTGTGGAGCCATCTTGACGTCAGCTGGATGAGAAGGAAACACCCACTCCTGCAAGAGATGTCGCTTCTTTCTAAGAAATAGTTCCGCAAAGCAACCATATTTGTGTGCCCAATAACATTTCAAAAGCTGATTATAGATGATGCTAATTGTTACATCACACATTCATTATTACTGATGTTTTGCATACATTCATGGCAGTTTCCAGCGCTGGCAAATGTACTGCTTGTAAAGCAGAGCCTAGTGCCCGACAGTCCCACAACTGCCCTTCTCAAAGGGAGAAATTCACCCTGCAGAGGATCGGCACAAGAATTATGCACCACTTAAGTGCCAAGGAAGCCCATGCAGGTTGAACTCTTAGTCTGGGAACCACTTTGAAGAACTGTTGTGAGAGCCATTAGACCGGCCATGATCTTTAGTCGATGCTGCAGCAAAATACATTGGAGCTAATGGGGAAATCTTTGAGGCCTTACTTATTCTGCAAAAGCCTTACCAAACACTGACATTTCAGTGGTCAGCCAGGCTAATGACCGAGATGTAAAATTGCATGTTAGTATTCTGCTGCTGTTAACGTATGGCTACTACAACAGTTTCTCGTGACAAACTCCTACAAAGAGTGACTTGGGCCTGGGCGAGTGGGTTTCCTCCCTTTCTGCCTCACTAATGCATAGTGTAAGCTCTGTTGCATTTTGGCAGCTTTTATTAATTTGAGGCTAGTTTTAATATTAATGCTTTGGCTAGTCTGTAGTGCCGTTTTGCTGTTCGTGCATTATTCAAGATTATGCTTTACAAAATTAGAACCATTATTGATCTGGGCATTTCATGCTGGACACCCCCTCCCTCCCTCCCTCCCTCCCAGAAAAAAACCCCAAACAAATCCTCAAAACTGTGATTTTAAAAGCGATGAGTTACTTTTTCTGTAAATTGCTTTTTTGGTTTATTTGTCGTAGTCAGTGATTTTTATTTTTATGCCTAGCGTATAATGTGTATTGCACCTTTGATTTGGAGGCTGAGCAAATGTAGCTGAAAATGAAAATCTTTCTTTAGTATGTGCAACAGCCGCATCCAATAATCCACTAATAATTACAACTGTGGATTAATTCTAATTGTATGGATTTGCAAATACTAAATGCAAGTGGGATTTAGGAAGTACTTGGTAGACGACTTGATGAAGAAACATTTCTAAAAAGTTCTGGAACTCTACCTACAAACCACACTAGCAATTTATACCCAGATCTTCAAACACGGCTGCCTATATTTAGGCACCAACTTAAGGATTTTGTGGTCTGATTTTCCAAGATGTTGAGCACACAACAGCTCCCATTCAGGACGTTGAGAGCTGTAGATAATCAGCCTCTCTGAAAATCAGTCCATTAGTGCTTTAAACAGGCATATAGGTGTCTCCCTTTAGGCACTTGTGTTGTCCTTAACCCATAAGGACAATGAGCCCTGCCTTGTTTGCTGTGCAGTTCGTAGGTGAATAAGGCAAGGCCCATGCTGACTGAGGCAGAGGGGCCTCACTTTTGACTAAATTCGGTTTCCAGTTATCTTCAGAAATCACCGAGGCAGTGTTGTGTTTAGTCCTGTTAAAATGAGGCAGAGATCCGGTGGAAATAAAGGCATGTCATCCTGTTTTTAAAGACTGTATTGCCACACAAACATAGCAGGGGAAGCAGAGTCAAGGCTGGCTTAAGTTCTTAACATTCTTTTAACAGTCTTTGCATTTCTTTGCAATGGGTTTGTTGCTGTGGGCATGGGCATGGCTGGAGCTTGCTCCATACCAGCAGTCCCTGGCACAAACAGGTTCTGCATTGCCCTCAGGTCACAAACCATTGCTAAAATTCTGATAGGGTGCATCCAGTGAATCCGTATCCATAGCATTTATATCTCAGCCACACCCAGACGTTTGCCTGCAAACGAGACCTAGCTCAGTTGAAGGGTGTTAACAAGATGTTTGTCATTGACTCATGGGCACTTAGTATCCAGCTTAGGCTTTGTCTGCACTGGACTTTCATTGGCAAAACTTTTGTCCTTCGGGGGTGTGAAAAAACCACCACCACCACCAGGTTCTCTCCTGCCGACAAACAGTGGCTACATTGCATGTCTTTTAGCAGCACGGCTGAAGCGACACAGCTGTGTGGCTAAAAGGTGTGTTGTGCAGACAGCCTTAGACCCTCTTACGTAATTGTCAGAGGGAACGGAAGAACTAAGCTTGTTTGGTGTAATGGCTTGTAATTTGCTTGAGTTCCCATAAACATATTGCAAAATACTCTCCAACATAATGGAAACGCTTCTATGCAAACAGAGTGTGAAATTTAACTCTGCTTTTGCACAGTCCAGGCAGGGTATTTTTAAATGGTTCACATTATTTGGTTGATATGGTTCTTTATATTGGAATCCGCAGTTAGCTCAAGATAGCCAGTGTATGGTTAATGCTGCTTTTCTATTAAAATGGTTAAAAATGACTGGTTCACCCATATAAAGTAGAACATTGATTATTTACAAAAAATAAAGAAAACAATGTATGATAAGCCTGAATCAAAGCTCCGTGGCAATTTGCCAGGGTGCCCAGGTTCACCTCTGTATGTCTGACCGTGGCAGTGTTGTGGTTTGCAGGTATGGAGCTGTGTCAGCCGGAACGCTGTGTGCCCTGACCACCCTTTCCCAACAGCTGGAGAACGAAAATGCTGTCGATGTTTTCCAGGTGGCAAAGATGATCAATCTTATGCGGCCTGGAGTATTTACAGACATTGTAAGTCTTTCAGTGGAGGATAAAATTGGTCCTTTATAAGGCTTGTGCTGACAAGTAAAACTTAAATTAAAACATGCACAGAACATGATGTCCATTACCAAGCCTTGTTGCCTCTACTGCCAAGCAATGGAAGTTGCTTAATGGGCCCGTTTGTGTTTTCATGTAGCTACGAGGCTCCCACACAGGCTCTCACTACATTAAGCATATTCAGAAAATAATCCCAACCAGTGCTACCACTGCTTCAGCAGAACCAAAGAAAGGGAGCCCTAGTGAAATGATGGGCCTTATTCTGGGAATCACTCCACTCCCTCTACACTGAAAACATGGCAGATTCCCCTGTGGGTATAGACACAGTCCCAGCATAGGGGATAGAGGTGGGACTGGGCCATAACGCACTGCATTCCAGCTGTCCTTGTCTGGTGGCCCCTAACCATAGCCAATTGATATAGTTCAGAGTAACCCCCAGACTAAGCCCCAGAATCAGGGAGCCGTAACTGTCATCTTCACCCACTCCTGCCCCCAAGGTGCCATCTGAGAATCTAGCCCAACATCTGTAGTTAGTGTCTGTTTATATTCGTAGTCATCGCTCATAAACTCTACAGTATTGTTAAAGATGCACATAACAATGAAATGAAGGAGGAAAAAAGAAAATGGCTAACTGGAAGGAAGTCCCAGTTACTAGATCGTTAGCAGAAGGCTTCTTACGTTTGTCCTGATGAACCGTACAGATTCTTGCATGTTAAATAAAGTACTTCACAAGTGCATTTCTGGCCTGAGCAGCTGCTTTTGAAATCAATGGAAAGACTCCAGACAACACTGGCTCAGTTCCGGTAGAGTCACCCTGAATAGAAGGCACGATTACATGTGCTAGGTTTGGGTGCTCACTAGATAGTCTTCTTTGCTGTCTTCAGCATCAACATTTTGTATGCATTAAACTGACAAAAATAATGCTTCATATTCTGTAACATCTTCATGCTTTCCACAGGGTAACAACAATTGTTCGTTATGTCCTCTAAATATGGTAGGATTTAAACTCTGTAGTTTAATACTGGCCTGATATGGTAGCATTGACTGGGCAGAGAAGACAGCAAGATTAAAGTAAATAAATATTCTGTAAGAATTTGAAAACATGGCAGCATGCCTGTGAAGTGCATTAGTTGGGCATGATCTGTTACTGAATTTCTGGACCACATTTAAGGATTACAGTCATATAGATGATTTTACTGGCCCTGTGCATTTTATGTGAAAATAATGGGTTCATTCTGCTGACTCTTCATAACCAGCTACACTGGAAACACCAAGCAGAAATGCAGTCTCCTAACCAGCATGGGGATTGAAACCATTTGTCCTTTTCGTTCTAGGAGCAGTACCAGTTTCTTTATAAAGCAATGCTGAGCTTGGTGAGCACTAAGGAAAATGGAAATGGTCCCATGACATTGGACAAAAACGGTGCTGTGATGGCCAGTGAGGAACCGGATCCTGCAGAAAGCATGGAGTCTCTTGTCTAATTGGAATCTTGAAAAGGCACTTAATTTGTAGAACTTCTGAAGACTGCGTGAACTTTTTTGAGGCCTTTTTTGCCAGACTCTAGGTTATACAATAACCCAATTACTTTTTTACACTGATAAAAGTTTTGATATTTATTTTTTGCCATTTTATGTCTTAATGGTATCCTACTGAGCATTCGCACCTCTGTTTCTTTCACACAGTGCACCGCAATTTTATCTAGTTTGCACTATATGATCAGTGTTACTGCCTATAATACTCTTAATACAAAAGCAAGCCCTGATGTGACATTCCATGACAGCAATCATGCTACTTTTTAGTTTAAATGCAGTGAAGTTTTGTTAACTACGGTGACCCTTGAATCTTAAATCTTGAATGCTAGACCAGATGGATTCTTCCTACAAGAAATACTGCACCCCGTCATACTTCTAATATTTATTGCTTTAATTTTAATTGTTGTAGGTCTTCTGTATTCCAGTTCAGTGGATAAGCAATATTCATCCTTTCTTGATAAAATGTGGCAGGTGATTACTAGCTACAGTGAAGGTAGAATAGCCTCATGGAGCTGAAACAATTGCTTTTGTATTGTTTCAGATTCTGCTTTTTGTATACTTTGAGGCCTAAGAATTGCTTCACATGGAACATATAAAATTACATAAAAAAAAGTATAGAACAACTCAGACCTGGGACATGGTCACGGATTTTGCCATTACAGCCTCAAAGCTTCCCCAATTATTCAGAATAAAAATGTCAGTTTTAGATTTTAAAATCGCCATATGGGAAAGTGTGTTGTTTTTTATTTTCATCAGAGCCAATTCAATGAAAACTGTGCTACGATCAAAAATAGGTCTGTTTTCAGACCCAGGAAGGTAGCAATATTTTTCATTACTAAGCTATTCAATCTTTTAAACACATTAATTTCTTGAACAGGACCTCACACCTAATGGTATGTCACATGGCGAAGATAAGCATTTCTTAATTTCATAACTGTTAGATGCCATTTTTACAGGTGTGTAATTTTCATATTTTAGTGCTAAAACATAAAGTACTGATCCATATTTACTGGTGAAGCAAACTAATAAAAAATAACTACCTATAAAGTACATTCTTCCTCTTTTATTTTTTGCCAAACTAATTATTTAGTACAAACCTCTTGATTCCATTCTCCCACATAAATCAAACAATTTCCCCAAATTACATTATGTAAATAGTGTTGTTATCTTGAGCACTTAGATGTAATCCCTCATTGGTTCCCTAATCCTGTGCATTTTGATCCCAGTTCGGCAAAGTAGTTAAGTCTATCCCTATCTAGCAAAACCCTTAAGCAACTGCTTAAAGCTAAGCACGTCCGTAACAGCTTTGCTAAATAAGTATGGTTTGCTCTAAAATTGGATATGTTAATTTGACAGTTCAGATGTTTGGTGTAGAGGTAAAGGCATTGTCCCTTATATAGAGATTTATTTTCATTAGTTTTAAATTTCAACCAAACGAAAAGGGCACTGTAATGTTTCAGGGCTTGCTGTCAAAATATTACAGCATATTTTTCACTTAAATATAAAACCATGAGGATTTTTTTCCTGTTTGCAATACACCCTCGCTAGGATGTAAGCATCTGCCAGGCAAACCCACTTCTTTGGTTGAATTATTAATTTGAGTTTCTGGAGGGTTAGGGGTAAGCTAGTGATTCTGTGCATTTTCATACAAAAGGACATATAAAGTGAACTTTCCAGTACCGTTAAGAGTAGACACTTGGGGCCCAATCTTCGGTTGGTGTAAATCAGCGTAGCTTCACTGATCTGAATGGAGCTATGCTAAGTTACACAGGCAGAGCAGCTGGCCCTTTATTTTTAATGATGGAAAGATTTCTTCGTGCTGACAGACCTGGTTCATCCAGTTTTCTAAGCATTTGAAAGATTTCACCAATAACAACTATGTCGTTACCTTGAATTTATCTGAATTTATTTAACCTCTTGATACTAGTGGTCCAAAATACCTGCTGATACTACACAGCGATGCATTCATACATTCGTGTTTTCTACCAGAAAATCCCATGTCCAGCACCAGGGAACTGATTCAAAAAACAAATGTCAAGATGACTCAGAATAAGTGTTCGGTGCTAGTGCTGTGGAGTGCCCATCGATAGCTAGCATTAGGCAGCTCAGCACTCAGGGAGGGGTCAGCCAGTCTAATACACTAAGAGTTCAGATTGGCTTTCCAATCACTTCAATAACAAGAATCCTTCAAGCACATTTCAAGTATTGCTGCCTACACTGCTTAGGCTGGGGCTGAGAGCCTTCCAAGCGAAGTTAATTTGCCAGTCTGCTCTGGTGCCAGACGCTTCAGTGTACCCATTGCTGGCAATGGCCGCTGCACCGGGAAATTCCAGCTCTTGGCACAGGAGGACTGATCAGCTTGCATCTGAAAGATCTGAGTTCCTGGGGGGATATAATTCAGGTCCTGGCAAGAACAGAATGGCTTGCAAATTAACAGAGGTAGTTAGAGAGTTGAATTTGTTCAGTCCATTTAGCAATCAGTTACTCTTCATTTCAGTGTGGTTTTGGGGAAGGAAGTAGCACAATGGAAGTGGACTGTTTTAATGAGACACTGCCTGGCTTTTCTTGGGCTGATTCCTTACATTTGTGCCATTTTCTTTAAAGTTAAATGAGATATGGGAACAGGGTTGAATGTTGATGAATGTTTTTGAAATCCATGACACAGGGCTTAACCCCTGGGGAAATAACTCAGACTGATGTCTTGACTTTTCCCTGGCTTTTTTTCTTTTGGGAATCAAGAAGTGTATTGTTGTTAGGTTCAACTTTGCACCTGTTTCCCTGGGGCTGCGTGTGACTGAACATATGTTAACAGATCCTTACAAATAGAGGTCTGCTGAGACACTGGCATTTGTCTGTCTCACCACAGTCAAGTCCCCCACATGCAGGGCCACACACTGGCACATCCTTGCTGTCTCCACTGTGCCCCAACACACATTGTGATGACATTTCAGTTGTTAGTACAATAGAGTTGTGATGTCTTTCACACCTTGGAAATTCTCAAAGGATGTGCAAGTCTGCAAATTAGGAAGAATTTAAGCATTGCTTTGCTTTCAACAATGGTCCTCACCACTTGCACTCCGGGGAGAAAGGGGAGTAATGGATTGCAAATGAGTGTGTGTGGTTTTGGGTGTGCATACTCACACGCTTTCTAGAAATGTTATTTCCCCATGTTTTATAAGTGTATTCAGCCAAGAGACCAGGCGAGTGAAGTACAGGGCTTTTATGAATTGAGTCCTTAGTAATGACCAAGAATTTCTGCAAAAGGTTCTGTCTGTTAACAACATCCAAAAAATCAGTGCCATTCTCCACTTAAAGCCCCGATCCTTCAGATACTTACCTACACATTAAAATTTACACGTGTGAGGAGTTTGTTAAAGTCAGTGGCACTACTCACATGTGTACAGTTAAACACATTGAACAAGTGTTTGCAGGACCCAGGGCTAAAGAACTTTCATTCTAAAGCAGCATTTGTCCTTGGCATTTCAGAATGTCTGTTTCTAAATATGAAGGCTAAAGTTTATTATTTGTGTTTGATTCTGATCTTTTATTCCTCTCCCGTGGATCCATTCTGTGTTACTGGGTTTATTGACTGGATCAGCAAGGTTTCAATCCTTTTTCAAGTATCTGATTGCTTGAATCGCTTCTGCCCGGAGTGATCTATTGGAACCCTAGAAAAACAACCTTTTTAATGACACAGCACAACTGCCTTGTTCATCCTTTTCTGTTTTTTTACACAGATGCATTTTATTTAAAAGTTACAATATAGATAACAGTTTCTACCAAAGATACCTATTACTAATTCTGAGCAAAAAAAATCATAATTTAAGGAAAAATAATAAAATGAAGGAGTCTGAAATATTTAGCAGCCATGCTCTCAAATTCATTCTCTTCTGCCATCAACTCCTGTGTTCTGAAGTTTATGTTCAAATGGTGCCAGTGAATCTTTATATGAAGGCAAAAAGGCGTAATTGTTAGTCCACTGCATTGCTTTTATTTCCCCCATTTTCTCTCTTTGTTGCCATTCTAACAATGTAAAGTACATTGGCTTTGCTTATCTAAGGAGAAGGCACACAAAATGGAGAGAGGAAGGGAAGGAACTGTACTGAAGAGATTTGGCCTCTACTTTATCTTTGCTGTTAAACTGTTTTTAGTATTTTTGTTAAATATTTGCAAAGAGAAGCATTTTCTACAGAAGATAATTAATTTCAAGAAAAATGTCTTGAGTTTTAAGAATAAACGTCTCCAAAAGAGGAGAGAGTCAATTTTATAAAATGTCACAACTCTCCAACATTTGGGGTAGTGACCTTTTTTTTGTTTGTTTTTGTTAGAACATTTGAAACTAGCAAGCAGCCATTGTTTCTAAAGAACTAAGCATTCATGTCTACTCACATTTTCTTTTCCTTTGTTTTTAAATAGCGGAAATCATTAAAACTGTAAATATTTTGTTGCTTGGGTAAGCATCTTCTGGGAACTTTGTATCTATGGTATATAATCTTAGAATTTTATATTTTCATATAAAGCTAATTTTTTTCTAGTTTCAACTCCTTCATAGTTTTTTTGTGGTGGACATGTGAATACATACTTTCTGTGTATTGAAGTAGTGAAACACGATCATCACATTCCGAAAAGAATTCAACACATGTTATTTCTTTGGGGGCAGTGATTGTGAAAGTTGGATTTTCTTTCAATTCCATTGTCAGTGTGTGCAATAGGAATTAGATTTAGCCAGCCATTGGAGAAGTTCGTCTCATTGATCCATTGGGGAGGGGTGGGAGGTTGAAATTGGTGTTTGGTTTTGGGACATTATTTTTTGTTTGCTTTTTGTTTTGTTTTTGGTTTTAGGGTTTTTTTTGTTTGTTTTGGGTTTTGGGTTTTTTGTAACTTGAAAATCTCCTTTATGTTTAAAACTATATCAAATCATTCTATTATAGTGTTATTTAATATGTAAATTGTATTGCTATACATAAAATAAAGTATGGTTTTTGATGTATTTTACAGACTTCTTTGTTATTTCCAGCAGATTTGCACAAAATACCAAAGTTCAAGTAGATATTTCATTAGAGGAGTGTTCCTCTGCTCAAGGCCCTGATCCTGTAATCCCTACTCAGATGGAATTTCCATTTACTTCAGTGAGTAAGAATAAGGGCCCTGATCCAGAAAATTCCTGCACCCCTGAGTAACTTCTCTCATGTGACTAGTCCTATCGAAGTCAATGAGACTGTACATGTGAGTGAATTAATGTATGTATTGGTAGGATGGTTGTTTCAGCTTTTTTAAAAATAAAAGAAGTGGGTGGTATGTTTTTAATATCACACATGCACATGCAAGGTTGTAGCCAATGGTTCCCATTAGTGGATCTGGGTGTTGTGCACATTTTGCAAACATTTTAGTATTTCGTCTTCTCTGCTGATTGTATCTATTCAGTGCACGTGCCACCTTTTTAATGGTCATGGAGCAATCTCTTGGGCTTCTGGGTAAAATCTCTGGCAGCTCCACTACTGACAGTTGTACATTACAGTACATTAGTACCTGCTGTATAAATACTGCAGTTGTTCTGGAATCACAGAAGTTAAAAATTATGTTGGCAGCTTCAGATGCAAGCACCAGGCTGGTTCCTATGTAAACATCTCTCATACAGAGAACTCACAGGCATAAACTACAATTACTGCCTGACATTTTCAAAGCACAGTTAGTTAACAGCTTTTTAGGACCCTGGAGTTCTGAGGAATTTTGCATTGCTGCATTTTACACCTCAAATATTTGTATTTCAGTGTTCTAGAGAGGGGGAGACTGAAAGATGGAGGGGTTGTGAAGTAGTGGCAGAGTTGGGAATAAAGCCCAGGTCTCCTGACACCTGGTCACACTTCCTAGAACACCTGCCCTAAGCTAAGCTGCGACAATGCTGCACATCTATTGGTGAGCTATATGCAGCTTGTCACTGTAAATCACAGGTGGAGGAGAAATGGTGGCACAAAGTCCCCATTTCTTGTCAGAGTGGTGTAAAGGGGTCTTGCAGTAAATAGAAGCCTGATCCTACATTTCAGATCCTCTGCTATCTCAGCAGTGCTGTTTGGAGCCTGGAATTTTAGAAACAGATGTGGCATTTGCCCCATAATGCTAATCTCAGTTACTATCGTGCTATATAGTCTCTTTGGCTAGGAAATGGCTAGGAAGTCCATCCCGAATTGAACAGATGGAATAAGGCACATGACAGACAACAAATGCTAAACAGGGACCCATCTGGACAAGTTATAGTTTGAATATGTGACAGAAGCACTGCTGTGGAAACCCGACTCAACCAGATCTGCACACACATCATGCAAACAAAGACGACCAGGATACCGGGTAAACTGGGCTGTCCGCGTGGTGCAGAGAGAAAGAGAGTGGACCCTTTTCTTCTAGTGCCCTGCTGTGTTGTGGAATCCCTTGTACTCTTTCTAGTTCAGCGTGTATTGTGCTACCACATTATGTGAAAAAAGCCAGGGTGATGCTGGAAAGTGCTGTGAGAGAATGTTATGGCTTTTGCATTCACGATCTGTATGAAAAATGTCTGCAGAAACTTATGAAAATGGGAAACACACAGTAATACTTTGGCCCCACAGGCAATGATTTACCAACACTTCTCACTAGTAATGTTAAGCCTGAATTAATTGTCTCTATCAGGAAATCCCAACTTCTTGTGTAATAAGAGCTACTGAGCTTTGCCTTTAAAAATTCCAGCACCTGCTAGCAGTCTTATTTAGCCATCACAAATAATACTGCCATTCCTGTGACATGGGATCAAGGTTCTCCTTCTCTCCCCTTCTCCCCCAAGATAGTTCACAATGTAAAAATAATTGTGATCAGTGGGGTAGTGTCTTAAACCTATTACTTAACCACATCGAGTGCCATGCAGTGCTTGCTGTGCTGGGGTGTCAGCACTGGCTGGAAGGTCACTCGTGATTTCTGTTTCCTCCCTGTTGACAGTCCATGCTTGTCTTGTCTTTCTGACTCTGTAATGCTTTAAGAAGTGACACTTCACAAACCAATCTTTCCTGGATAGTATATTGACCAAATTCCAATGTTGGTAATTCAACTCCATTTGCCTAACTCTCCCTGTGGTGTTCTTCGCTTCCGCTCCTAAACAGCTGAGCAGAGTTATTTTGTGCTAATGCATTCCAGCTGCAGGTGATGTGATCTCTAGTCTGTACATACACTTAATATTGTGTAGCCATTTAAGACAGTACTGAGTGCTTTGTAATCCTTCAGGTTGAAAGGTAATTTATTCAAGTCCATTCTTTTTATCATTACAGAAAATAACACTGGTTATAAATTTTGCATTCCCCGCTGCCTGAGCTAATATCAGTTCAGCATATGGCCTGGCAAACTCTGTAACACATCAGCAGAGTTCTGAGTGGCTCTGTGCAGACCCTGTCTCTGAGAGGCCATGGGATTCTTAACCTCCCTTGCTGAGTGAGAAAAGCTATGCCTGAGATGACAAACTTAATCGCTAGGTTGGGGATAGCTGAGATGTCCTGGCTATCACTCTCTCTGCCAGTCTGCGGACTAGGACCAACGGTCTTAAGAAAGCCTCACTTGTAAAGAGGCTGCCAGGGTGGTTACTCAGAGGGAATGAGCTGTCCCGAATGTCCCATAGAAGTAGGCAATGCCCTGCAATTACAGAATAGAACGTCATGAAACAATAGTTCATGGCTTCTTCTGACTGATCATCACCTACCATCTGATGGGACGTTCAGTAACACACAGGATCAACCTCTGGGTATTTTTCTTCCTGAACTTGGATTAACATTTGAGATTTTTATCTTTCACCATTTAATGCCTTAGAACAAAGCCTGCCCTGGCTGGCACAGTAAAGATGAACCCAGCTTATCCTCTGCAGAAAGAATTCTACCAGCTAGGGAAGGATTCCTTGTGGTGAATTAACTCCAAGGCCATGCCCCACTGGGGATCACACAGTGCAGGTTGGCACAATTGAGAAGCTTCTTTTCCATCACTTTCTTAAGCATTAAGAAGCCAGCTTATCCCACTGCTTCTGCAAATAGGTGACGGGCGAATCCAAGGGTCAGTCCTAGGACCATCCTATTCAACTTATTCATAAATGATCTGGAGAAAGGGGTAAACAGTGAGATCGCAAAGTTTGCAGACGATACTAAACTTCTCAAGATAATTAAGACCAAAGCAGACTGTGAAGAACTTCAAAAAGATCTCACAAAACTAAGTGATTGGGCAACAAAACGGGAAATAAAAGTTAATGTGGCTAAATGTAAAGTAATGCACATTGGAAAAAAATAACCCCGACTATACATACAATATGATGGGGGCTAATTTAGCCACAACTAATCAGAAAAAAGATCTTGGAGTCATCGTGGATAGTTCTCTGAAGATGTCCACGCAGTGTGCAGCGGCAGTCAAAAAAGCAAACAAGATGTTAGGAATCATTCAAAAAGGGATAGAGAATAAGACGGAGAATATCTTACTGCCCTTCTATAAATCCATGATACACCCACATCTTGAATACTGCATACAGATGTGGTCTCCTCATCTCAAAAAAGACATACTGTCATTAGAAAAGGTTCAGAGAAGGGCAACTAAGAGGATTGGGGTTTGGAACGCGTCTCATATGAGGAGAGATTAAAGAGGCTAGGACTTTACAGCTTGGAAAAGAGGAGACTAAGGGGGGATAGGACAGAGGTATATAAAATCAGGTGTGGTGTGGAGAAAGTGAATAAGGAAAAGTTATTTAACTTGTTCCCATAATATAAGACAGGGGTAGGCAACCTATGGCACGCGTGCTGCGTTCAGCACACAAGCTGATTTTCAGTGGCACTCACGCTGCCCGGGTCCTGGCCACTGGTCTGGGGAGCTCTTCATTTTAATTTAATTTTAAATGAAGCTCTGTCATAAACAGATAGTTAAGGGTTAATGCCTCTTTTACCGGTAAAGGGTTAAAAAGTTCACTTAGCCTAGCCAACACCTGACCAGAGGAACCAATGGGGGAACAAGCTGTTTCAAAAGGAAGGAGGGAAATTTTCCTTTGTTTAGAGTTTCAGTTTCAGCTGGAGTGAAAAAGATCAAGGAACCAGTCTCTTATCAGAGTAGTAAGTTTTAGAAAAGAAATAAATAGGTTATGTTTATTCTTTGTAACCTGTCTATGAATATTAGAGGTAGAATAATGGGATTTTTTTGTGTAACTAAATTTGTGCCCAGGGGAACTCCTCTGTGTTTGAATCTGTTGTCTGTGAGAGTAGATGGGTATGCTAATTCTCCAAGAGGGTTTTTCTTTCACCTTTCTTTTTCTTTAATAAAAGCCTTTCTTAATGCCTGATTGATTTTCTTAGTTTTTAGATCCAAAGGATTAGATCTGGACTCACCAGGATTGGTGGGGAGAAAGAGGGGATGGTGTAATTTCCCCTTGTTTTAAGATCCAAGGAATTTCATCTGGGACTGCTACCAGGGAATTGGTGAAGGATCTCTCAAGGCTATCCACTAGGGAGGGGAAGGTTTTGGGGAAAGGAAGTGATCCAGACACTAAAATTTGGCATGGTGGCAAGCGATACCAGATCTAAGCTAGTAATTAAACTAGAAGTGTTCATCAGGTCCACATCTGTACCCTAAAGTTCAGAGTGGGGAAGGAACCTTGACAGCTTCTTAAACATTTTAAACTTATTTACTTTACATATGACAATATTCTCTTATATATTATAGGACTTATAGAAAGAGACCTTCTAAAAGTTAAAAATATTACTGGCACACAAACCTTAAATTAGAGGGGGAATAAATGAAGACTTGGCACACCACTTCTGAAACATTGCTGACCCGTGATATAAGAACTAGGGGCCACCAAATGAAATTAATAGGCAGCAGGTTTAAAACAAATAAAAGGAAGTAGTTCTTCACACCTGTGGAACTCCTTGCCTCAGGAGGTTGTGAAGGCTAGGACCATAACAGGGTTTAAAAGAGAACTAGATACATTCATGGAGGTTAAGTCCATTAATGGCTATTAGCCAGGATGGGTAAAGAATGGTGTCCCTAGCCTCTGATAGTCAGAGGGTGGAGATGGACGTCAGGAGGGAGATCACTTGATCATTACCTGTTAGGTTCACTCCCTCTGGGGCACCTGGCATCGTCACTATTGGTACACAGGATACTGGGCTGGATGGATCTTTGGTCACACCCAATAAGGCCATTCTTATGTATCTTCTTATGCCCCCTTCTCCCACTACACACATATCCTCAGGATGCCATTATTTAGTGGAATTTAGCCCTTAATTAATATGTCCCTAGTAGGTCCAGAGCTGTTATGCTATCAAGGGCTGAATTTGATGGTACATCATCAGGTCACGTGCACATTCCTTGGGTGATTAGATTATGCAATGTGCTCCTTCTCGTACTGATGTAGTATGCGGTTGTGGTAGTGGCTGTGAACACCTGAATTACGCAATACTGTATTGACGGGCAGATGGCCTTTTGAGCCCATCTTCCAGCCCTGAGGCCGAGAACACTGACATGGAATCTGGACTCCCACATGATCCAGTGCATACGGAGGTCCTGATAATGAGCACCCCAACCCATGTTGGAGGCATCTGAGCTGCCTGTAGCAGTAAGGGATGGAGGCATGAACGATACTCCTTGGAATACACATGGCCAAGCTTCCTTTTCAGACTGTGTACACTAGCTGTATGATGAGCGAATACCCACTGTTGTAGCGGGCCTCTTTTGCAGACAAGCAAAACGTGTAACATAGATTGAAGAGGCTATGAGACCTAGGAATTTTAGGAAGAACTGTGTTGGCTGCACAGGTTGATCCCTGAGCGTGATCAGGGATTCCCCTGTCTTTGGAATCTCTCTTCAGGGAGAAAAGCCTTGGCTTGAGTGGAGTCTAGAACCATCCTGATAAAGATGATCCTTTGTGTGGCTTACAGAGAGGCCTTCTCCCAGGTGATCAGTAACTGGGGAGATTGCAGAAAGCACTGAACTGCAGAGGAGAGAGCCTGGTAGGAGCTAGTTCTGAGGAACCAGTCATCTAGGTAAGGATAAACTATAATATACCCTTGAGTCTGAGATGCTCCACCTACCAAGAGGCATTTGTGAAGAGCCTCCATGCAGTGCACAGACCAAAAAGGAGGATGCAAAATTGGAAGTGATTTTTCCCCACACAGAACCAGCAATGCTTGAAGTGGGTGAATTTTATTGCCACGCAGAAGTAAACATCCTTTAGGTTGAGAGTTGCATACTAGTCCCCCTTAGAGAGATGGGATAATGTCCCCTAGCGTTAGCACCTTGAACAGCTCTGAGTACACCATAGCTTAAGTTGACATTGCTCAGGGGTGTGAACTAGCCACCCCTCCTGAGGAACATAAGTTAGGGTTAGGGTTAGCGCTGGCTGCAGTGATGGAGAAGGAAATGAACTGGTCAAGGGCATGTACACACCTATATGGATGACAATTACATCTTCTTAGCACAAAAGCGCTCAGGTACCCCTCACCCCCCCAGTGGAACATGGCTTTGTTATACAGCTCCATAGGGGAACACTAAAGGGCTATGTCCCATAAGTGGGAATGGACTGAGAGCATCAAAGAAAGAAACCTACTTACTATCTCTCTGCCTCTGTTTCCGTACCTGTAAAATGGGGATAATTATATTTTAGCCTCCTTTTTAATAAAGTACTTTGAGATCTACAGGTGGAAAGCGCTACATATCATCTTTCCAATTTCCTTGGTTTGAGCACAAAAAAAGAAAGTATTCATTACTTCCATAACAAGCTAAAACCAGTGTTCCTCATTCTAAAGAGGAATTGACTATCCTGTGTTATATATTTGTTCACTGGCAGATTAAATAAATGGCTCATTTTTTGAGCTGCGGCTATCACTGGAGTGAATAAGCTCATCCAGTGTGTGCTGGAATGCAGTCTCTCCAAAGAGACTGTAACTATTTGACAGAGATATTTAGTTGTCTGTTTTCGCTCTCTCCTTCCCCGCACCCCCAGGTGGATACTGGGTAGCTTACACATAGATAGAATATATATGGAAAACAGCTGCCTGGTCTTTATCATAATCCACCCTGATATAAAAGGTATGAATGTAAAGACAAATATTATAGAATATAGTTTTTTAAAATATGAGATATTTTAGACTATGCCACTAGAAAAATGGACATTTATTGTGTATGAGGAGTGTCCAGTTTTTAATGGCACTCACCGTCTATTAAACTGTCATGTGCATAACTGTAAAACACAACTAAAAAATACCAAACTTTCCACTGTCTAGTTTTTAATTGTTGCAAGTTCTATGCAGAAAAGAAGCCATGCAGGGAAAGGGTTAAGATAGTTACCTTAACAAACACGTTCCCCTACTGGTTATAGAAAAGATGATCAGACTTTGTAACACATGGAGACAGTAACCTTGTGCTTATTAATACTAGCTCTTCAGACTGCAAAAAAGGATATAAATGGGGAAAACATTCACAAAAGTCCTTAAAAATTCAGTAGCTTAGGTTACAGAAAGATCTTCCTTCTGAATTTAAGTGATTCAAATAAGTGTCCTTATTACTTAAATCCAATTTTCTAGATAACCTCTTACTTTGAACCTGTTTGACATATGTTGTGCCTTTGCCTGTCTTTTAGCAAACTGTAAATTCATTGCAGCCTGTGAAATTGGCTCTAAGTAAATCTTTTTTCAGAGGAAGTGGCTGGAGGCTAGCTGGTATCAGGATATAGATTTTGTATACAGGTGGAAAACATTACTAATCTCCTAATGAGAATATATTGCCTCAAATATATAACAGTATCAGAGTACTGTATTTCATTATGAATCTAAGATTAGAGTGTTCATTATTAATGATCAAATGTAACAAAAAACACATTTTTCCAAATTGTTTTTATGAAGGTTGCTATAATTATAAAAAGCTCACAAATATCTGCAATAGGAATATTTTCCCAACCGACCCAGGCCTGGCACTTCTGTCTGTTTTGTAACAGCATGTTTTGTTATCAATTGTATCTGGGAGCACCAGTAATATGCTAAATTGGTTCCTTGTGGAATACTGGAGTAAAAGACTTTTAGTGTATTAATCTCTACCTTGCTAATCTGCACTACGCAGAATGCATGCCCAGAAAACAGCCCTCTAACATTTTATCAAAGCTTTAATAATGGATTGCTATAGCAAAGTCTCATATGACTCGGGCTTCGTGACTTTTACAAAATATACTGGGAGACACTCTACAAGTGCGCTAAGACATATCATAAATAATTCAAAGTAAACTTGTCAGATGAACAGAGTACCTTTTGCAAAGCGGCATCTTTGCTTTCTGCATATCCTCTGGCTAATTCACAAATCTCAGTTACTCACGATGGGTCTCAGTTGTTAGTGTGAATTAGTTCTCATGGTGTGTCGGTGAAAATACACTGTTTTGCTGAAAATCAAGAAGATTAAGGATGTAACAACCAATAAGCCAAATCAAACTAAACAGCCATTGTCATATAAAAGGTTTGTCAAATAGAATACAAACAGATACAAACGGGCAAGCCAATTAAATACAACTGGCATACATTTATGCAAATTAACTTGAGATTTCAAGTAAGGAAAACTAGCCAAGTTTTGTCTTATTTGTGCCATATCACCCCAGTTCCTGTGCTCCTGTCTTTAGGTCCTATGGGCTTAAGTGGGACCTTAGTGATGCATAGACTTCACAACTGTCCACTGTACGGGGGTGAATTTCAGCCACCAATACAATCCTCCTGTGCCCCCGACTTTCTATGTGAGGCATTTCCTGATCCCTTCTCTTTCTTTGAAGATCAGTGTCCCAGTCAGCCTAATAGATTTTCTGTGGATCACTAGGCCATATTTTGTCTGCATACTGGGGCTGCCACCGTACTTGCATTTCAGACTATGTGGTGCTACCTTGCCAAGGTGTAGTGTGGAGTTCGGTTTCACTATTTCCTACTCAGCAGGTCCAACAAGCACGTTCTAGAAAGGTCATATTAATCTTTAGATACTGGATTAAATGTCATCAGCTCTGTTATTCCACAGCTTGCCTGCTTTACAGAGGCTACAATCGTAATTGAGTTTCCTAAATTACCTCTCAACCATCCTCTGTGGAAAAGGTGATGCATTAACTTTCCATATACTGAATATTCCTGTTTGATTCCTTGCTCTAAAAGACACTTGTGCATTAAAGGGGCTGTCATAAACAGATAGCTAAGGGTTAATGTCTCTTTTACCTGTAAAGGGTTAACAAACAGTGACCTGCAACACCTGACCAGAAGACCAATCAGGAAAGAAGATACTTTCAAATCTCGGTGGAGGGAAGCCTTTGTTTGTGGTTTTTGGGTTTTGCTTTGTTCTCTCTGAGTCCTGGAAGGGACTAGACGTGCAACCAGGTTTCTTGCCAATCTCCCTGCTACAGTCTCTTATGTATTATGTGATTAATAGTGAGTATTGATAGAATAGGCGGTTACTAGTACTTTGTTTGTTTCTGTATTTGCAACTGTGTATCTGGCTGGTAGAGTTTAATGTGTATTTGGCTGAAAGTATCTAAAATTGTATTTCTGTAGAGAAGGCTTTTTCTCCATTGTCTATCAGCTGAAAGACCCTGCAATATTTACCATCTAGATTACAGAGATAACTTTACTTTTTTTTCTTTCTTTTATTAAAAGTTTTGCTTTTTAGACCTGTTTGATTTTT
The DNA here is from genome assembly GCF_003597395.2 of Chelonoidis abingdonii. Classification (NCBI taxonomy): domain Eukaryota; kingdom Metazoa; phylum Chordata; order Testudines; family Testudinidae; genus Chelonoidis; species Chelonoidis abingdonii. The sequence continues at coordinate 37,217,245 of NC_133785.1, read as the reverse complement.
TCCCCTAGTTGAGGCTCAAGGAATTGAGTCTGTACTACTAGGGAAGTGGTGGAGACAGAGGAAGAAAGAAGGGAGGGAAAGGGGAACCTTTGTTTAGATTCACGGAGCTTGAATTCTATTTGCCTCTGGGTGAGGTGCAAAGCTCTGTTTTAAGATTCAAGGAGTTGAATCCCTCAGTGACCTTCTAGTAGGACCCAGGAGGGAAAGCCTAGGAGTGGTACTATGTGGGAAAGAGTTTACTTCCTTGTATTAAGATCAGGGGGTCTGGGTTTTGGGGTCCCAGGGAGTTTGGGGAGACCAGAGTTTATCAGGCACTCAGAGTCCTGATTGGTGGCAGCATATCAGATCTAAGCTGGTAATTAAGCTTAGAGGATTTCATGCTAGTACCTCATTTTTGGACTCTAAGGTTCAGACTGAGGAAAGTATACTATGACAGGGGCACAAAAGCATACAGTCTCTTAATGCAGTGTTAACATTTTACATTGCCTGCGCTCAGTCGCATTTCATGGTATTTGTTTCTCATGGGTTGGCAATCCCAAAATAGAGCTTCAGACGTGGAGATCTTGCTTTTAACACAGCCAGCCAAGTAATTTGATGCCCATTATAAAAAAATCTATATTCTTTAGAATGGTTTTTACAATAAAGTGACTAATAGCCAATCTCCACCTCGAAAGGGGTGCTAGCCGGTGACTACTTTTTCCCCTGCCTTTTAAACTAATTTTATTCCAGTAGGTTAAATTCTCAGCAGTCATAACCTTAATCTTGGATATTAGCTCCAATTTAATGAGTGCACTTTGAAAACTCAATAGTCTTTTTCATTCTATCTACTGTCAATAATATCAGGAGATAAACTAGTTTCCTTAGTAAAAACTTCCTTGCCTATAGATGGGCTGACTCAGGTGGTAAAAGATGGGTACTTCTGAAAAGAATATTAGCTTCCTCAAAACTGTCTTGTTCATATTCCCCTAAGTCTATCAAAGGTCACAGGTTTTGATATGAAAAAGTCTAAAGCCAAAGTCAACTCTATCATTCTGGATTTGGAAATGATGTGACTAAATCCAGAACCTCTAACGTAAGCTCACCCTTATTACTTACCAGTGGCACTTCTGTGCACTTTCTGAACTTAATAGCCACACAATCCCCAATAAATGGCTATTTATTTCAGCTTGTTTTTTTTAACAAGGCTCTTAATTGCAGATTTCTGTATTTATTTTTATCACACACAAAAGTAGGCTACCAATAAGTTTTAAAATGGAACATTATAAAAAATAACTACGATGGATGTAGGCCCACATTTTCAAGAATGATTAATTATTTTGGGTGCCCAGCTTGAGAGATCTCAGAAGGTCATGAATTTCAGAGGGCCGGTTCTTAGCATTTCTGAATGTCGGGCCCCTTTCAAGGTGTCTGAAGTTAGTCACTCAAAAGAACTCGTTTATTTGGCTTTAAAATAGTTGCACAAATCATGGTATCTGAGCAATGAAGACCACATTCCAAGGTGGGCTTGAAGCACCAACTGCATATAGGAGCCTACTGCACCATTAAGACACCCTGCTGAAACTGCTATAAATGGTTTTGTGATTTGATTCCTAGGGAGGGGTTGTTGCAGTGGATGTGAATCATTGCCAAAGAGTCACACTTACTGTATGTCACAGATAACAGTTTATATTTATAGCTAACCTAGCTGACCTCAAAAAACAGGGTTTTGTTTCGACTTTGGGCACTGCAGCTACAACCCACCTTTGTGATCCCACTATAGTCCTTGTCCAGCATGAAAAATGGAGATGTCTATTTAGAAACAAAAATGTATTTTTAGAGCAGAAACTAAACCAGAGCTTAATCTCTACTCCCATTTGAACTCTATGTATTTGTCATCCACCTCCTCAGACTCAGACAAACGTAAGCTAGAGATGGAAGAGAATATGGTATTAACTAAAGTCCAATAATAACTAAGGCAGTGAGTTTATATTATACACCCATTTGGTCACACTTCATATTAAGATTCCATTTACAAATAAATAAATAAAGAGTTAATAAATGATTAATAGATGTTTTCATAAATGGTGAATCAATAGTTATAGATGGATACAGAATGCAACAGATTGCTTATTACTGTGATGTAACATCTAGTGATGTGCTCATAACCATGTGTAGCACCTATAGTGCTCATTCAGAAAGTCTCTAGCCTGACCTATTTAAGGACATCCTAGGGCCCAACAGACTCCACAGATCAAAGTAGGGCTATTTTGATATGTTTCTGCATTAGAAGCCAATATTTCATGTGTGCAGAACTTGTACGAGGACATGTTGAAATGAATCAGTCACCAATGATTTGAGAAATGTAAAAGAATGAAATCTGAGTGGTGATCAAGTACCTCCATAAGAAAGGCATGACCCAAAAGGAAATCCATGAGGACACGGTAGCAAAACTGATGATGCCCCTTCATATGCCACAGTAAAAAACTGGGCTGCTGAATTTAGGTGAGGGAGAATCAGCACTGCGGATGAGCCAAGATCAGGAATGCCCCAGAGAGGCCTCCACTCCAAAAAGAGTTGATGCAGTCCACAGGATGGACAGAAGATCAACAGTCAGGCACATAGCTGAGACTGTGGCCATCAGCACTGGGTCAGTGCACAGCATCCTCAGTGAAGACTTGGGCATGAGAAAGTTGTCAACAAGATGTGTTCCCAGAATGTTCAGCACTGATCAGAAGACAGCACAAATTGAGATTTCCTGGGAAATTTGGGAACTTTTTGCTTTTACAGGACACTTCACCCCACACATTGCAGGTTGCAGTAAGCATATTGTCCACATTTGACTTTCAACTGCTTTCCCATCCAGATAATTCATTGGATTTGGCTCCCTCAGACTCCTGCCTGTAGAACAGAGACCACCATGGGAAGATATTCAGTGATGATAACGAGGTGATCACAGCAGTTGAGTTTCTGGACATACAGGACAAGGACTTCTAAAAAAGATGGGCACAGCCAGCTGCAGCAAGCTGGACCATGTGCATTGATGTTGAGAGATTATACTGAAAAATAAACAAACAACTGAACGCAAATTACGTTTTTTTCTTTGTCAGGCTAGAAACTTTCTGAATGCCCCTCACAATCATCATGTCTGTAACATGCTTATGACATCAGTTAATAATCTATAAACCATTTATAAACTAACCTTAATACAAAATTTGACCCATATTACAAAACAAAAGGGCAGGACTCAGACACTAACAAATTAACCAGTGTGGCTATCCGCAGTTCCTTTAATCTCTCCACATCCTTCAGATTTTGGTTTATCAATGCGGCAGATTCTCCAAAGCATTAAACTCTTTTCTAGATGTGGAGATCAGTAATGTATCCCACATGGCACCTGGGTTACATAGGGTAGGTTTAGATCCTTGGATCTGCATGAGTAGACTCAATGGCAGGAGTGGGGACTCAGTGCACCACTTGATAGATGTCTTTGAAGTCTAAGGGTATGTCTAGGCTGTTTAACTGTGGTGTAGCTGTTCAGGCTTGGGAAGGAGCCTGGATTCTAGGACCCTGCAAGGTGTAGGGTCACAAAGCTCGGGCTGCAGCCCAAGTGTCTACAAACAGCCCCTTAGCCCAAGCCCTGTGATCCCGTGTCCGCTGGGAAAGGTCAGCCGCAGATGTCTAACTGCCTGTAGACGTACCCAAATGGGCTCCACACAACAGCATGGATCAGATTGCAGGACTGGGGCCATAGGGACAATACCACCACTTTTGTGTTCTTATCCCATGCCAATACAAGGCAATATCTTGTTTCCCTCGTTTATGGCAGTTATGCCCAGCACCTATGGATGCAATCCCTCTTCCAAGATACTCTTTCATATTTTCCTGGCCTTTAAGCATGTTAGCCTTGCACTACTTCATTATAGAAGCTGTGACTAAAAGCACTGTCACTATGACATACCTGACCACATCTGGAATCACTGGATAGACAGTACAACTGCTAGCAAAAGTACCCAAGAATGACATCTGTGGAGGGTTTTTTTCTAATGTCTGTATATGCTATAGCTGTACAGTCTGGAAAAATAAGGGGTTTTTATTTGTGTTTATTAACAATGCCACTTAACAGTATTTCTCTCTAATGTGCTTTATACATCAAACCTGTCTACAGTTTAAAAACTAGTCCTGTGTATTTAAATGTCTCTTGCCAGGTTATCTCACGTGGCTCTTTTAACTTGCGAGAATATTCATTCATTCCAGTCATACATGAGAGCACCATCTGTTAAGAGCTTGCTGCTCCAGGAAGTGACATGGTCAAGAGTGATGGCAAAGCGGGAAATGGAGTAGCTTGCTTACTAACGGGCAAGTGGTGTATGATACTAGTTTAGTCAAACATTCGTAGTGCAAGTGTACTTTTAAGAGTCTAGCATTCTGAACCCATAATAGCACACCCTTCCTTGGAACACCTCTAGACACGAGAGTATTTTGGCGCATATACAATATGTGGCTGCTCATGCAGCCTCTGAGCATGAAATCCTGACCGCAGTGAAGTCAAAGGCAAAGTTCCCATTGACCCCAATGGCATAAGGACTTTGCTCAGTCTTACCTTTAAATCTGATGGCGTTTGGTGTTCATGCATTTTTCAAAGATGAGGGGTACCGATTTTATTTAATTGACAAATACATTTATTATTAATAATAATTATTCATATTTCAATAGCAACCAGGGACTTCAGTTGTGGATCAGGGCCTCATCGTGCTAGGTGCTGCCAGAACACAACAAAAAGACAGACCCCGCTGTCACGCCGTCTGGAGTGACTCATGACCGTAAGTGCCGACCTCAGGGCAGACACCCCAAAAGGGTGCTGTGTCCTATAATTAGATTTCCCCAAGCCAGTAACACATATGAACTCCTGGATCACCATACCAGTCTTACCAGGGAGTCACAGACAGTCCCCTTAGACTCTCCAGTCTAACTTGCCACTCAGACAAACTAGACTTAGCGATAACAGGTCACTTACAGCAAAAATCACACCACATCCAAGTCGCTTCCAGTCTCAAGCGACTGGTTATTCACCTCAGATCAATTGTTACATCAGTAGCCAATCCTGTAATAAACTTTCTAAAGATTGATTAACAAGGAAAAATAAATGAGTTATTTACAAGTTAAAGCAAGCAAACATCTACACAGACAAGAAAATAACAGCCATACTGGGTCAGACCAGAGGTCCATCTAGCCCAGTATCCTGTTGTCTTCTGACAATGGCCAATGCCAGGTGCTACACAGGAAATTAACAGAACAGGGAATCATCAAGTGATCCATCCCCAATCACCCATTCCCAGCTTCTAGCAAACAGAGGCCAGGGACACCATCCCTGCCCATCCTGGCTAATAGCCATTGATGGACCTACCCTCTAGGAACTTATCTAGTTCTTTTTTGAAGCGTGTTATAGCCTTGGCCTTCACAACATCCTCTGGCAAGGAGTTCCACTGGTTGACTGTGCGTTGTGTGAAGGAATACTTCCTTTTGTTTGTTTTAAACCTGCTGCCTATTAATTTTCTTTGGTGACCCCTAGTTCTTGTGTTATGAGGAGTAAATAACACTTCCTTATTTACTTTCTCCACACCAGTCATGATTTTATAGACCTCTATCATATTCCCCCTTAGTCATCTCTTTTCCAAGCTGAAAAGTCCCAGTCTTATGGAAGCTGTTCCATACCCCTAATACTGTTGTTGCCCTTTTCTGAATCTTTTCCAATTCCAATATATCTTGTTTGAGATGGGGCAACCACAACTGCACATCGTATTCAAGGTGTGGGCCTACCATGGATGTGTATAGAAAATATCATATTACCTCTGTCTTACTTGCTATCCCTTTCTTAATGATTCCCGACATTTTGTTTGCTTTTTTGACTGCAGATTCAGTGGGTATTTTTAGAGAACTATCCACAATCACTCCAAGATCACTTTCTTGAGTGGTAACAGCTAATTTAGACCCCATCATTTTACATGTACAGTTGGGATTATGTTTTCCAGTGTGCATTACTTTGCATTTATCAACACTGAATTTCATCTGCCATGTTGTTGCCCAGTCACCCAGTTTTGTGAGATCCTTTTGTAGTTCTTTGCAGTCTGCCTAGAACTTAACTATCTTGAATGGTTTTGTATCATCTGTACATTTTGCCACCTCACTGTTTACCCGCTTTTCCACATAATTTATGAATACATTGAATAGGACTGGTCTCAGTACAGACCCCTGGGGTCCAGGAGGGTTTGTACGCATGTGACTAGCCTGAGCAGCCACATGTTCTACTCTGCTGCAGTGCTATTTTTGGTGCACTAGCTTGAACACAGCTAGCCTATGTCTGTCTAGCCAACCTAGGCAGCATGCTCCTGGCTGCAGTGTAGAAGTATTCACAGAGACACACCAAAAGGGCGAAGGTGAAGGGGCACCCTGGAAAGGTGGAGTTAGTGACAGTCCCTAGGCTTCAATCGATCAGCCAAAAGTCTTAAAGGTTTCTAGGAGCTCAACTTAGTTCTACTAGGGATGACTATCTGCACAGATATTACCTAAATTTTGCAATTCCAATTGTATTAAACTAAGTTATTTTTTTATTTAAATATATACACACTCATCCGATTCTTTATATATAATGGACTCTTGACTCCTTTCTATTCTTCTTCCCCATTCTGACTTTAAATGAGTCTGTAGCTCACAATTCCATGCCACAGCTATAATGGGAGACTTGCCAAAAGCTAATCAGATTATTTTTCAGGAATACATGATTTATAATCAGGTGGCATTTCCTTTTGTTATCAGGATTACATTTAAATTATATTTTTAACTTGATCACTTTATTAAAAAGTAATGCTTACCTAGATAGGTGAATTACATTCAGGATTACATTTTGTGTTGGTATCTTGTTACTGCCAGGTTGCTTTGCTGAATTTTGCCCACACTCTCTGTGGCACCACTTATGAGCAGAAACCACAGTATCTCTCCTCATACATGACCAGGAACTTGACAGCCATTTCCTTCACTTCCTTCACTTGTCTGTGCCTTCTTTATCCCAGAGATAATCTTCCCTTCAAAAGAATCTAATTCAATTCAAAGCAGATAAAATTTATGAGCTGTATATTTTAGTTGGGACTGGATACATAGCATTTTAATTAGGCATAATGACATGATAAATGATATCATAAATTACTCTGAGAGATTAGTCACCCATAGAGATACAACCTATCTCCTGAATGTGAAGATCAGTGCATATTACTCATACTTTGAATTATATTACAATCCCACATTTTAGATCCAGATTCCTTGGTAGCCTATATAAACGGGTGTCATTTCACTTTCTTCAACTACAACTAATTTTTTTAGCTAAAAACTTTTGGGCAAATCCTCAGCTGATGTAAACTGAAAAAGTTCCATGAACTTCTGTGGAACTCTGTGCCATTAGCACTAGCAAAGGATTTGCTCATTTGTTGCTCAAATCTCTTTCTAATACAGTTTAATGGACAATAAATGAATACTCCTAAGGACTATAGTTTTCTCATCATTTAGAATTTTATCATAATGTTCCCTTAATGAGGTGATTGCTTCATTTTTGTAAAGAAAATCACCAGTACTAGGTCATCTATGGAGTGAAACATAAAGTCAAGAACACCATGTGTTGACCCCATTGGTATCAGCAAAGGTACTAATGCTCTATCCAGCTATGTTAGGGCCTTGGTTCTATAACACTGTACATATCTCTCATCACTTACAGAGCTACTGGACAAGAAGGTCTTATATATTCAACTGGGCAATCTGAGACTGTTACAGCTTCCTGTTATTTTAATAGTTCAAACTGACAGCATTTGAAAGACAACTTAAATTTACCTGCCTTTCTGAGCCTTTAGCTATGAGCAGAGGTGCAGAGAAACAGCCAACCACAAATAATGTAATGTAGGACTTTGTAATATAAAGCACATATTGCGATCAGAGCAAACACTAGTTTACGTTATACATTCCATGCAGCAAAATGAACTTTCACCACACAGTAAAAACAACACCAATCCCATTCTACTCCCTGTGTTTGAACAGAACATATACATATATATACACATATATATACACATATACATATATATACACATCGCACCTACACTGCATCTGTGCCAGCCACAAGCAGGCTGACTTGGCAGGTAAATCAAAGCTGACAGTAAAAGTTCTATGTTATGTGATTTGTTGTTGATCTCTCTTCATAGCTAGAGGCACAGAAAGTCAGGTAAATTTGAACTCCAGCTTTCAAGTTGTTTCAAAGGCTGTTAGTTTATTAAAATATTAACTTCAGTGATACTACTCTGGATTTAACCATTAAAACTGAGAGCAGATGTTGGCCCATATGGAAGAGTATTGCACATTAGACTTCTCTTGAAGATATTGTGTTCAGAGGACAATTGCACCATCAGTCATAAGGGTCTGCCACAAGTGAGGCGAGCGGGCCAACTCTTCTAAAGGACCATGGGCCAGCCTGACACAAAGCACTGCTTGATGCACAGAAAAGTTAAAACAGTCCAGAGAGACTCCTGCTAATCCGCTGCAACCAAGATAACATAGCTGCAAACCAACTATAGAGATGGGGTCCAGGAGGAGAAAGGCCTGTTATATGGTGCATGGCCCAGACAGGCTGAAAGAAAATACTTTTTTTGTTTTTTCTTTAGTAATTTGTTTTACACCCAGAAAAAGAGAGACAAGCAAAATATAGTCAAAGAGAAAAAAAAACAACCTATAAGCAAAAAAAAAAAAAAAAAAAAAAAAAAAAAAAAAAAAAAAAAAACAAAAAAAAAAAAAAAAAAAAAAAAAAAAAAGGAAGAAAGAAAGAAATAGAGAGAGAGAGAAGCCTGGATTAAAGCCAACAAGAAGGAAAAGGTCCAGTGTATAGTCAAGGAGAATAAGCAGAAGAACTAGGCCAAGGTTGGAGTCAAAGAGAATAAGGAAGAAAAGTCAAGCCCACAATGAATAATTAAAAAGAAGCATATCGCAGGCTAACAGAGAGCCAAGAAAATAATTCTCTCAGCAGGCAGAGAGGTTCAGGGAGTCCACTCTGTCCTCCAGTTAAAATGTATGGTTAGATATCACTGGGCTTTTCAAGTGTTTTTGAAGCTAAAGGAGAAGAGATTGTAAGGCACTGAAAGCATTAACTGTAGGATTCACTAAACTTGGAAGTTGTGCAGATCAGCTTTAATAAAATACTCTCTCTTGTTAAAGCCATAGCTGCCTCTCTCTTCTCCATGCTCCTACCTACAATATAACATGACAGAATTGTCATATAATGTGTATTTTTGCTGTATTATATTGCTATATATTACTTAATCCTATAAATGGGCATATTGATGTACAATCAAATGATAAAGCTACAGTCTTTGGCCTGAAGAGCTTATAATCTAGAGGCAGACTTAAAAGAAAGAGAAGAGGACAAACACTGGGGGTGATTCATAAAGGTATTTAGGTGCCTTACTCCAATTGAAATGAATACTGGGACATACTACAAGTGAGATGTTGTGGGTTTGGTTTTTGCTCTTTGTCTTAGTCAGTGGGAGTTAGGGCCAGAGCCTTAAAGTTATTTAGTTGCTTAAGTGTCTCAAGTTGTGCATCTCCAATTAGAAAAAACTTTTTTAAATGCTGACACAAATGATTTGGCCCTGGCTATGCAGCCAGCGGCCAAGGTAGAAATAGAACCCAGGTTTTCCAACTCCCCTACTCAAACCACTAGACTATCCCAGAAAGAAGTAACTCAGAAGAATCACTCTGACAGGTTACTTCTACTGAATTGCTGAGTACATAAAGTGTGTTTAAAGAAGGGGTAAAGCTACTTGAAAGGTCTTAGAAATGCTTAGACTTATAATCTGCTGTGGCAGGATCTAGGAGTCCAGAATTCAGTGAAGCTAAACTGACAAATTTATTATAGGTATAAGTCTGAGAAATCTATTAGAGGAAATATAATAAAAGGCACATTTTTGTGAAGCTTTAATGGGAACTCAAATAATTCAACAAAAGACTAAAGTTTGGTAAGGGGAAAAGTCATTTATTAAACTTTTCTAGGAAGACTGACTGACCTGCCTTTAAAAAGAGGCATTTTTTGGTTAAGATGAAAAACTGAACTCTCATGAGAACAACCTACTGAAAACGCTTATTGGAGGCTGACTTTTTTTTGCAAGCTCAGTTACTTTTGTTGTCAATGTGTTATGCAATAAGAGAAGCTCTGTTGCCTCTAATTTCTTTCAGTGATTGAAAAACTTCCTAATAAAAACATTCAAAAACTAAATTGACATCTGAAATAAAGAGCATTCCTGGTCAGGACTGTACAGATAAGAACTAGAGATGGAAGCTGGAGTAGCTGAGAATTCTGTTTAGAACTAGATCACACCAGAATTGTGAAAATGTTATTTTTTCTAGAGCCACTTACAGTAAAAGTCAAGCTATTAACATTGGACAGCAGAATAGCTGCATATTTTAAAACTACCAAGTACTTTCTGTTTCTGTGTGTCATAATTCCATAATGGTTAAATGTTTCTCTTGGGCCAAACTGTAATACTCTTACTCACGTTGGGTATAATCCTATTCTATGTGGAGTAGTACCTTACCCAACCTGCATATTAAAATCTGGGTCTTAATGTGGCTATTCAAAGTGTATGTGGACATATTAGCATTCTCATACAAAAAACAGATCAAAGCATCAATAAAGTTTGTGGGCAATTTTAACAAAGGGTCACTTCTGCATGTGGTTATTCTTGCAGGATGCAATGAAACTAACTACCCGCAGGCATAAAGTAAGCAGTATTTAGTCCACAGTAGTTAGCTGAGCATTATTTGCAAAATGCATGCTAAATATCACCACCATCCCACATGCTTCAGAATATGAATAGAGAATGGAGAATTTCCAAGTATTTGTTTGTATTATGTTTCCTATGATCAGGTTAGGGGAAACAGGCAACAGGAGTTTGAAATAAATCTGTAATTTTCACAATCCTAACATGCTGAGAAGTGATTAAATCCAAGTTAATTACTGTAAATACTTTATATAATTACTTGTAAAACATTTTACTACCTGTACATCTGTTAAATTCATCTGAGGCCTGTAGATATTTAGTCTTCTTTTAAAGACTAAATGGGCCTAATATTACTCAGGGGTTGCACAGAGTCCTCAAATAGAGCTAGCTACTTCATAGAAATAAAAGACAGAAAGTACTGCTAGGCCACATCTTACATCCCCTGGACGATACAGAACTGGCCTGACAATAGGCTGTCTTGTGCTTTCTCTGGTCTACTTTATATTTCCCAGCCATTTGCACCACCACTTTTGAGACTCTATTACACAGCAAAACATTTTACTGTCAAAGATCTTCCTAACGTTCTGCCTGAATTTCTCTTTTTGTAATATGATACATCTCTACTCGCAACAAAATGCCAAGTATTCTTAACCTCGACTTTAATGTGATGTGAACCCTCCCAACATTGAGATTAAGTGCCAGGTTATGATTCCCTGTGTGCTGAAAAGCAAGAGGCAAGTGCAGGTGCAAGGATTCAGTTCTTGCACCTCCTAGATTTGCTTCCTCATTACTCTGCTCCTGCACTGTAGGCATTCCTTGTAATTTACAGCAAGAGCTGGGGATACAGCAGTCTCCTGCTTATTATTGGTCAGAAACTGCAACATAATCCACCTAACCTTGGGCCAGTCCTTGTCCAGGTTGCTGAATTGCTATAGACCTTCATCCACTCCAACAGATGATGGGGAGAACTGACAGAATCCAAGATGATGGCCACAAGCCGATATGATAGGATTCCATGGCTCCTACATTGTCCTACAGGCTGGATACATTTTAAAAGTGACAGCACTTTTAAAATGATATGGACAGATAGATTTTTAGCAGCTAACAAGATATTAAAAATTACTATAGTGACAGAAGTGAACAATCCCAAAGGGCCAAAGGAGGAAGGAAAAAGAAAAGCTAGCCTAAGATATTTATTAATATTTAAAACAGTTATTAATATTTAAAACAGATTTTAAACTGGGTTTTTCTAAAACACATTTTATAGTGGTTTTTCCTTTGCAAAACTCTTACTGAAAATCCAAATACATTAAAAAAAATTTTTAAAAACGATATAAATTGGTACTGGTAAATAAAAGCACATAAAACTGCACTATACTGCACTAAATGTTAGTAAAACTGACAAAATAAAATACTAGCTATATAAACTGCATGCAGGCGTGTACCATTATTACCAGGAAAAAAAATATATCTTACAATTATGGGCCTACACTATTTATTTCATTTGTTTGTAATTACATTTTATACGTTTGTTTAGTAATATCAATCCAAGACATCATTTTGAGACTATAATTAACTGCACGTTACAACAGTATATTTTACTATTTTTGTGTTACGATTATTTTAAACTGTTGTGCCCTTGTTAGTTGTGTTTAAGTGCCATCTAGTGTTAAACTTAACCAATTTCTCTTCTTATGGTCCACTTTTTAACCTAAATTTTTACATTAAGACAGAACTGTGAGTGGAGAGAAAAACTATGGCCAAAATGCTCACACTCTGGTGCCTAAAGTTAAGCACCTTATTCCATATGTAAGCACCCACTGACTTCAGTGTGGACTGGATAAGAGTGCCTAAGGGCTCAATCCTGCAAACTCCAATGACACTATCATATCTGCAGAGTAGTGCTCATATATGCTCAGTAGTGTCTGCTGGGCTAGGCAGTAAATACTGATGTAAGTGCCTTACTTGGAAGCTACTATAGGTGTAAGTGCCTAACTTATAAGTATCCAATTTAAAAAAAAAATCTATTATTTAAAATAAACTTTTTTTTATTTATACAAGCAAGTATTCACCTAAAACAAAAGTAACTGTTCGTTGAGATTCAGTATATCCAAGAAATGAACACACTTTGACACATAGTTGACAAACTTTCATATTTTCATCAGATCCATTAAATTAAAATGAGAATCAAATTGTAGTAAAGTAATAGTAACTCAGACACATCCTCTGATTGAAAAATAGTTTCAGTGTTCAGTGAATTAGGTGGTTTTCCGGCAAAATCCCATTCCCACAATTTGCACCCTTGTTGGCAATCTCATCAGAGAAACCAGTGACTGACTCACCCTCTCACCCTATGAGCTGAGACATACTGACTGATGGAGAAGTTAGCAATGCTGCTGACTATGCATGGAGGATTTCAGTTTCAGGACTGTCAGACTGGTACCTCCTATAAATATTAACTTCACTTGGGGAAAAAAAGTATATAACTGAAAAGAAGACAAACTTTCTGCAAAAATAGAACCTGATGACATCTTTTAAAACTTTTGAATGTTTAGCAATGTGACTCCATGAAGCATAATTGAAAGCTTAGACAAGAGACAATATACAGTATTCAAAAGAATCTGCTATATTTAGGCACTGACATAGAAAGGTACTTAAGCAGATGCATAACTTCAAGTAAGCATAGTCACTGGGACTACTAATGTGCTTAAAGTTAGTTAAGTGCTTAATGTATTTGTTGAATTGGGGCCTTAAAGAATGTGTAGATCCCTGTGTGGGAGCCTCATTGACTTCAATGGGCTTCTTTGCAGGTGGAAGGATCTGCCCATTCAGAAGAGTTTGAGGATTTGGGACTTCTATTTGTTACTAACAATCTTTTTTTTTGTCACCTTACAATAAATTGCTTCACAATTTAAAGGTTGTACCTTGACAAGCTTATGAACTGTAGGAGAGATTAGCTCAGTGGTTTGAGCATTGGCCTGCTAAACCAGGGGTTGTGAGTTCAATTCTTGAGGGGGCCATTTAGGGAATGGGGGTAAAAATCTGGGGATTAGTCCTGCTTTGAGCAGGGGGTTGGATTAGATGACCTGCAAAGGTCCCTTCCAACCCTTGATTCACAAAGAGTATTTTAATAGTAAAAATCCAATTCAAGTAACAGAGAAAAATATTAAATATGAAAGTAGATACTGATCTGCTATAAACAAACAAATTTCTTTCTCAACTACAAAATAATTAGGAAATTATTATTTTCATCTTGTTTCTGCTGTTGTTACACTGAAGCACTGGGTAACATAAGAGAACTGCTTCCATAGATTTAATTTACATTCTTTTTGCATTCTTTCCATAAATGGCATATTTATTCTGATTCTATTAGAAGACATTTTGGGCTTATTTAAACAAAAGTTCTGTCAGCATTCTTTTTGAAATTCATTGAACACTACAACAAAGGATCCCTGCCACCTAAGGGAGAGAACTGGTATTGCTGAAATCAGAAAAAGATGCAGATTTTGTAGGGCCTGATTGATCCAGCTCCCTCACTGAATTCAGTGAGAGTTTTGCCATTGACTTAATGAGAACTGATCAGACCCTTCCTCCTCCCCCAAATATGTTATAAAAAGGTCTTTATCTAATTCCATATTGCAAATGACAGTAATGAAAAAAGGTTTAAACTAAGATCTAACTACTCTTCTTCCAGAATGTTGTAATAGACTCAGGCAAATTAACAACTGCTTTAAAGAACTTCACTTAATTACTAAAATGAACAGAATTTGAATGAACAGAACAGAGACAGAGACCAAAGCAGACAGAAGAAAGAAAACTTCTGCAGTAAGAAAGGCTTGTGATGAGACATTTTAAAGACTGGATTCAGAAAACATAAGACGACACTGAGAAAACAAGCTGTTTCAATTGTAAAGACCAACTCTGGAAATCTCTTGCAGCTGAAAATGTGTATAAATCTAACAGACAATCAAGAAAAATGAATAAGCTTTTAAACTTCAGTTGGATTAGGTCTTCTTGTTTTTATTATGTCCATGAAACAAAACAAAATATGCATAAAAAGAAATGCGGGTTACATTGTCTTTTAAAAACTTACTTGTTCTTATAGCCAAACTTAGGATTCTAGAGAATTTGGGTCAGCATCCGTAATTATTTAGTTAAAGATTTATTTTAACAGCTTGGGACAAATTCTGTCCTCAGATGTATGCACTCCTACTGAGGACCTTGTAAGTGCATACTCAGAATTTGGCCATAATGGAATAGCTACGTACAGAATTACCTAAGCTGGCATCTTGTGTAGATAAATAACAGTGTGCTTCACACATAAATATGTATAACTGAGGCACATTCTCATAGCACTGTAGCCTACTGAGTGGAGTCTGTAACTCCTCCTTAGGGAAGGGGACATGCTTGAACATCCATGCATTGCAGAGGCCCTGATGCCCCTGTAAGGCTCCACCCAGCACAAGTGTCCACACTGATAGATCCAATTGTGCGATCTGGGTCCTAATTGCAAACATGATGCTGCTCTGAAGGGGTCCATTCCCTTTGGAACAGACAGAGGCTTCTGAGACTGCAAAGCCCACGAAGTTTGTGAAGCCTCTATGGATTGCCAGCTGTAGAGTCTATTTTGGGGCTGGATGGAGCAGAGTGGCTTAAGGCAGCTTCTAAAGCCTCGCTGCCCCATGGTGAAGAATTCTGCTGAGATTTGAAAAGTTCCCTTGAACCCCCACAGGGCAATCCCACTCCCCTGGTGGTCAGGACTTGACTCCACACCTATATTCAAAAAAGCTCCAGCCACATACATGCTCATGATTGCAGGGATCCCAAGCTGCCAAGGAAGTAAGGTTGCCAACCCTCCAGAATTGGTCTGGAGCAGGGGTGGGCAAACTATGGCCTGCAGACCAGATAAAGCTGGTGGGTGAACTCTCGCTGGGGAGCAGGGCATGGGGCTTGCCCCACTCTGGCACTCCAGGCAGGGCCCATACCACGCAGCTCCCGGAAGCCATGGCATGGCTCTGCTCCAAGGATCGGGAGCCACTCCATGCGTAGAAGCCGGAGAAGGGACATGCCACTGCTTCCAGCAGCCGCTTGAGGTAAGCCTGCACCCCTGAGCCTCTCCCCAAGCCCATGCCCCAGCCCTGATCCCCCTCCTGCTCTCTAAACCCCTTGATTGCAGCACAGAGCACCCTCCTACACCCCAAACCTCTCATCCCCAGCCCCACCCCAGAGCCTGTACCCCCAGCTAAAACCTTTACCCCTTCCCCAGCTCTGATCCCCCTCCAGCCCTCCGAACCCCTCGGTTCCATCCCAGAGCACGCTCCTACACCCCAAACTCTTCATCTGCAGCACCACCCTAGAGCCCGCACCCCCAGCTGGAACCTTCACCCTTCCCACACCCCTGCCCCAGCTCTGATCTCTTGCCTGCCCTCCGAACCCCTCGGTCCCAGCCCAGAGCACCTCCTACACCCCAAACGCCTCATCCCCAGCCACACCTGAGCCTACACCCCCAGCTGGAACCTTCACCTCCTCCTGCACCCCACCCCCAATTTTGTGACCATTCATGGCCCACCATACAATTTCTATTCCCCAGCATGGCCCTCAGGCCAAAAAATTTGCCCACCGCTGGTTTGGAGTCTCCAGGAATTAAAGATGTCATGTGATGAAATCTCCAGGAATACAGCCAACCAAAACTGGCAACCCTACAAGGAAGATCCATCTATTGAGGGGACAGGAAGGGCAGGTCCATCTGACTTGGAGGTAGGTCTGAGTGAGGGAGGGGCATGAGTGAAAGCTGAGCTAGATCTGACTGAGGGAGGGGCAGGACTGACTGATTGGGGAGGGCAAGATTTGTTGGTGGGGGTAGATTGCAGTGACTATGGGGGAGAACAGAACTGATTGGGGGATGAGGCAGGGCAGGGGCAGGAGTGAATGATGGGGTGGATCTCACTGGCTATGGAGCAAGGCTGACTGGGCAGGGGGATGAGTAAATGATACAGGGGTCTCACTAGGGGAGTAGGCTGAGTCTGACAAGGGGCAGGACTCACTGGAGAGGGGGAGGGACAGGAGCGAAAGATGAGGAGTTGATCTGAATGACTGGGAACAGGACTGAGGGGCAAGGTTGCTAACTCTTCTGGTTTTGCCAGGAGTCTCCCAGAATCGGGCTCAATCTCCCAGAGGGGACTAAAGCCGATATGGGAGATTTTAGTGGCTAGAGATCCAGCAGCGCAGCAGGAGTGAGGCAAGTTCCCTGCCTTCCCTAGCCCTGCGCTGCTCCCGGAAGTGGGCAGCACATCGCTGCGGCCCCTGAGGCAGTGAAAGCTCCCATTATCTGAGAACTGTGGCCAATGGGAGCTGCAGGGGCTGTGCCTGCAGACAGGCACAGCGCATGGAGGCCCCCAAGGCTGCCACAGTACTGGCCACTTCTGGGAGCAGCATGTGGAGGGGGCAGCGCGCAGAGCCCCTGACCCCACTTACCTCCAGTGGCTCCCTGTCAGCAGCACAGCAGGGCTAAGGCAGGCTCTGCCCCTGGAGCTTCTATTGGCCAATGAGAGCTGTGGAGTCAGCACTTGGGGCACAGGCAGCGACCGGAGCCCTCTGCTCTCCCCTCATCCCCAGAGGCCAGACAGGCCAGCCACTTCTGGGAGTGGCGAAGGGCCAGGGCCAGGGCAGGGCCCCTGATTGGGAACCCCCTGAGGTAAGTGCCGCCACACCACACACCCCTCTGCACCAGCCCGGAGCTCCCTCCTGCACCAAACTCCCCACCCCAGAGCCCACACCCCCCACACCCTCCTGTACCCCAACACTCTGCCCCAGCCCGGAGCCCACTCCAGCACCCAAACTCCCTCTCAGAGCCCACACCCCTCACCCCATCCTGTACCCCAACACTCTGCCCTAGCCCAGAGCCCCCTCCAGCACCCAAACTCCCTCTCAGAGCCCACACCCCTCACCCCCTCCTGTACCCCAACACTGCCCCAGCCCAGAGCCCCCTCCAGCACTCAAACTCCCTCTCAGAACCCACACCCCTCACCCCCTCCTGTACCCCAACACTGCCCCAGCCCAGAGCCCCCTCCAGCACCCAAACTCCCTCTCAAGAGCTTTCACCCACACCCCTCACCCCCTCCTGTACCCCAACACTGCCCCAGCCCAGAGCCCCCTCCAGCACCCAAACTCCCTCTCAAGAGCTTTCACCCACACCCCTCACCCCCTCCTGTACCCCAACACTGCCCCAGCCCAGAGCCCCCTCCAGCACCCAAACTCCCTCTCAAGAGCTTTCACCCACACCCCTCACCCCCTCCTGTACCCCAACACTGCCCCAGCCCAGAGCCCCCTCCAGCACCCAAACTCCCTCTCAAGAGCTTTCACCCACACCCCTCACCCCCTCCTGTACCCCAACACTGCCCCAGCCCAGAGCCCCCTCCAGCACCCAAACTCCCTCTCAAGAGCTTTCACCCACACCCCAATCCACTGCCTGAGCCCAGTGAAAGTGAATGAGAGTGGGAGAGATCAAACAATGGAGAGAGGGGGGCTGGAGTCAGAGGAGTGGGGCCTTGAAGAAGGGGGGAGCCCAGGGAAGGGGCGGGACAGGGAGTGGGACACAGGTGTTTGGGTTTGCGTGTTTAGACAGCTGGCAATGGCAACGCTACCGTGGGGAGGGAGGCGGTAGGCATGAATGATGGGGAGGTGGATCTGACTGACTGGGGGCAGGAGGGGTCTGACGTGGGGCAAGACTGAGTAGGGGAGGGGCAGGAGTGAATGATGGGGGGGGTCTGATGGGGCAGGAGGGGGCTGACATGGGGCAGGAGCAAATGATCTGACTGACGGGGGGCAGGAGGGTCTGGCATAGGGCAGGACTGAGTGGGGGAAGGGGAGGGGCGAATGGGGTGGTGGATCTGACTGACTAGGGAGTCAGACATGGGGCAGGAGTGAATGATGGGGGGGTCTGACTGACAGGGGCAGGAGGGGTCTGCATGGGGCAGGAGTGAATGATGGGGGGGTCTGACTGACAGGGGCAGGAGGGGTCTGCATGGGGCAGGACAGAGTGGGGGAGGGGCACGTCTGACTGACCCCGGCGGTTGAGATTGGATAACGGGCGAAGCAGCTGAGCCAACTGCCCGGCAGGTCCCCGTGTCAGAGGGCGGGGCTGGAAACAGGGCCCTTCCAGCCTTCAAATCCCCGTCGTCCCGTGTGACCCACTACGCTCCGCATGTGATTGGTTACCGATCCTCCTCTCCTCCAATCACGGCGGCGAAGGCGAGGAGGCGCCTGACCCAGCCCACGGCCTGAGCCCGCCCACCGAGGTGGCGGGACCAATGGCAGGGGGCAGCTCACCCTCCTTTCCTGCCGTCTCCATGGTTTCGTGCCGGCAGCTTGACGGTGAGTGGACAGTTGGCTGCAGGGACTGGACGAGCCGAAGGGGGCGCTGCGGGGAGTGGTACGTCCCGTAGTCCACCCCCCATCCGCCTCCCGGACGCAGTGGTGGAGCCGCAGAGGAGGCTAGTGAAGGGTCTGGTGCCGAAGCCCAGGTGCGCTCACCCTTTCTCGTGCGCGTGCGGATCGAGCGCGAGCGCTGCCTGGGGCCTTTCCCGCCCACTGGGCCCTGAGGCGCTCGACGTGTCACTCCTCCTCCCTCCCGGTATCGATGTCCCCTATGGGGGTGCTGGGCTTGGGTGCTCCCTTCTCAGAGCGCTGCGTGGGGGCATTTCAGGCCGGTGCCCAGGAGGCAGTGATTGCGCGGCCCTGAGGCGCTCGCGCCAGCTTTATGGCCGTTGGCAAGGGCAGCGCTGCCCCCCACCCCCAGCATCGCCAGTAGCTCATGTTTATTACGGGAGGGGGGCGGGGGTGGTTTGGCCTGTTCCTTTCCCGGCATCCACTCACGAACTGCAAGGTGGCTGCCCTTGGTGTCCTTCACGAGGACAGCCGAGTCACCGCAAAAGACAGAGCCATAATGTGACTTTTGGGTGGGGGGGAGCTCCAGTCAGGCCAACTTTGCAACTGCTTCAGGATGGCCATGTGGGAGGGCAGCAGCTCCCCTCCCCCAATTGGACCCATGTGTCTAGAGGGGTGACTCCCATTTATCCCACTATCTGAAACCCTTGTCACCTATGAGCTCACGTGGGGGGGGGGGGGGTGTCAGATAATACAGAGGCCTGAATAACAGACGAGGACACATACACACAGGCCAAACTTGAGAGGTGGAGGACAAGCCCTTGTGTATGGCTGCTTAACGGCTCTTTCCCTCTGAGTTGTCTGAATACAATCCACGTTGCCCATGCTTTGTGGATAACTGGTAGTATACTGTGTGAATGCACATTTTGGGGCGGGGGATTGCTTGAATCCTAATCCAGCTGGTTGAGACACTTGATATTTTTATTTCCCCAGATAGCTGCTGTGGACAGTTGTGTTCATCACTTTATGTATACCTAGTGGCTTTCATTCTGCTGGATCCCAAAGCACTTTAGCATAATGCAGATTCCTTTGAGGTGGAGCTTGTTAAACAACTGACCACAGAATAGGGTAAACTTTTATTATGTGTAGGAAAAAATGCTATAGGGTCTTTAAGCTCCATGCAGAGTAGACAGTATGAACATTGTTTTTTGGTGTCTCATTATAACCCCCACAATCAGATTTAGATTCCACTATTTGTGTAATTCTTCATCCTCTAATTTATACAGCAGTGGGATTATGCTTTTTTCACTCCATTTTTAGATAACATAGAAAATAACATATAAGATGAATTAGCATAATTCAACTGTTGTTTAAATAGGGATGCGTCTTTTTCCAGTGTCTCTAAACTAGCAATGAGAAAAACACTAATCTAAATGGTCTTTGTATATGCACAGTTTGTATGAGCATTTTATTATAGCAGAGGCATGTAAATACACATTCAGTTTGCATAGCTCAAAATCTAGCCCTTGTGCTGCCATTTTCCAGTACATAAAATGGGTTTAATGAGATTCAAGAGGAGATGTAATCATGAGTTAGTAATGTGTATATACAGTGTTTTGAATAAGTAAAGTATCCAGTAGCACTATTGTCTATATAGTGTTTTATTGTACACAGCTCCGATTTCACGTTAAAAAAAAAAAAAAAAAAAAAAAGTTGCTTAGTTAGGTAGGAAGCTGCCCTGCATGTAAATAGGTCTGTCTAATATGCAACATTCTTAAATACTTAAAAGATAAGTATTCATGTATATCTTTGGAAGAATAATTTTAACTTTACTTTGTTTTCTTTAATAGAGTAAAGTTGGCAGTTACTTAAGGAATCAAAGATGGCATTCTACTTAGCACAAGAAGTTCAGCTTGCTAGAAGACATGACAAGATGTAAGTATTTGTTTCAGAATTGTGGCCTATGTTGTAGCAACTTGTACTATGATCTTCCCAAATCTGTCAAACTACTCAGGACTGACTGGTGAGTATGTGCATGGGAGACCTCCACAGAACAGTTAGGTCTTGTAAAAAGAGGTTGGTGTTTTTATAGGGGGCAGTCTTCCTTTGAAAACTACTGACTCCATATCCCAGCCTGTCACAGGGGAGAACGGTGCTGCCAATGCTGTTGTCTTCCAGATGAGCTGCAGAACTGGGGACCTGACCTTTAACCTCAGTATGCTGGCTAAATTCCAACTCAAGTCGCTTGGGTTCTGCCACCCAAAACTCAACTTGTGGTTTCAATTCAATATAGTATTTTCTTCCCATTGACTTCTAAAATATCAGTACATCTTCATTCACTGAAAACTCAGCTTGTAAAGTGAATATCTTATTAAAATGAGTTTGAAAAGTTTGCCTACATTCTGACAACTAGTCAGTAAAAGTAATACACCCTGCTGTTAGATTTGTTTAGGGTTAAGCTCTCAGGGTGTGAGAACTATGAAAAAAGAAATGTGTAGGAAAATACATTTTTATCTACATCAAGACTACAGTAATATACATAACATGTCCATTTACAAGTTGATTATAAAATTCTGACCTCTGGTGCCTGCCTTTTCATAAACACCTTGCATGTATGTTGTTTGATTAGCTCCTTTATATTTATCTTCCAGTTCTCACTGAACAGAATACGTAACAAATTAGTTAATTCTTCATTAGTATAGCAGAGGACTGTTGCTGCAGACTGGGAAAACTGACAAAGAATAATTGTTCTGAAAATCATGGGTCACAGTCACATCTAGTGTAAGTAGATGCAGCTAGATCGAGCAAATTCCGTTCAGCTGTTTGCAGAATGGTGGGGTACTCTGTCTGCAATACAAACAAAATTTTGTGATCACATGCATCCTATACCACATCCATCATTTACTAACTTATGTGACAACAGAGTCTATCTAGATTAGTAGTTGTGTGTAGGGTTGAGTTTTACAAGTCAATTTAAAATGAGACATCTGAGAATCTAAGGCTCATGTAAAGATGGCTCACAAGTAGCACCTGAGTGGAGGTGGCTGGAGGGAATATGAGTCCATAGAGCAAGAAGTATAATTGTCTCTGGGGACTCTGCAGGGAGCTCTTTGACTCTTGCTACATTTCTTTCAGAAAATATATGACTCATTCTCCTCCCAGTGTGGCTTCTGAGCACTTGCAGGGTGGTACCGTGCCTATACTACCTCAACCCATCCTGCCACACTTCATCTGAGATACTCAGAGCTTGTGAGCCCCCTTCATGTATGAGGGCTGCTGATTGCAGCACTATGTCTGCCTCACTACATGGGAACACAGCGGGAAGAGTCTGACTGTACTTTTTCCTTCCCTCAGCACACCCACACTGAAACAGGCATAATTAGGCCTCTAATTTCAAAAGAATTGGTTAAGGTAAAAGGTTATTTTCTAGTTACTGTGCAAAATGTTCTGCCCACTTATTAAAATATTTTCCTTTGTAGACTGTCTCAGAGATTGGTATTGCTACAGCAGATGGAGAATCATCTAGGAGACAAAAAGACTGAAAAGACATCGCAAACACAAGCAGCTGATGCAGCTTATAAAAGAAATGCAGCACTTTTAAATGTAAGTTTCTGTGACTGTCAAGTGGCACATTGTGAAATCCAGTGTTACATAGATCACAGGCTAAAAACATTTGTATCTTTAGTTTTTCAGGTGAATGTTATAACATTAGGGTCCTGATTCTGGAACTTGTGCAAAATGTATGAAATATTGTAACCTGGGATATCACTAGCTATTCCTCACACCCTTCTCATGAGAGCCTGGTGGGATCCCTAATGGGATCTTCGAGTCTGGGTTCCAGCCTGAGCCCGAACATCTATAGTGAAATTTTATAGTCCTGCAGCCAGAGCTCTGTGAGCCTGTCATGGTGTTTTATTGCTGTGTAGACCTATCCCAAGTAAACTGTTTCTAAATGGCTGATTACTGAATCTTTCATTGCAGGCAGACTTACAGTTCTAAGATCATGTTAAGACCCATTTGAAACAAGAGCAGTCTTTTCCTCTGCCATCTTTGTTCTGTATCCATCCAGGAGATTTGCCCATCAAATCCACATTTCTCAAATACTCATTGAACACTGTTGCTTAGATTCAGTTGCAAGTGCGAAGTTAAAATTTGATTGATAGACCAATAGGCAGTGACTCCATGGGTGCTCTGGGGCTGCAGTATCCCCAGAAAAAAATAGTGGGTGCTCAGCAGCCCCACTGATCAGCTCCTCCCTCTTCTCTCCCCCCCCGTGCCTCCCACCCACTGGTGATCAGCTGTTCAGCAGGAGGTGGTGAGAGGGAGGAGCAGGGACAGGAAGAGGCAGAGTGAGGATGGGGTGCACTTGGGGGAGGGGATGGGAAGAGCAAGGGTGGGCTTTGGGAGAAGGGGTGGGCTTTGGGAGAAGGGGTGGAGTGAGGGCGGGGCCTGGGGCATAGCAGGAATTGAGCACTCCCCACAGAAATGAGAAAGTCGGTGCCTCTGGACCACCAGAACTTTTTTCCAGTTAGCAGCTTTTTATTTTTGAGATGTCTGATTTTTTGAGGGTTGTTCAAAAGAAATCTTTTCATTTCCTCCTTTTTTTTAATGAAAAAGAGTATAAAACCTATTAAAGTCACCTTTGTCCAGCGCACATATATTTACTGTTATTATTCAAGGTATAGTCACCTTGTTTTTCTACTGGATGTTGCAGTATCTTGTTCGGTGACATTGTGTCTTTGTTTTGTAAAGGCATCCCATGACCATTTTAGTCTCCAAGGGTGGGGATCCGTCACCTTTATCTCTGAAGAAGGGAAAATTACTTCCCTTTAATTGCTGTGATTGGAGCGTGTTATGACAGATCACCTACTCATCCATTCTGCACTTTTCAGAGTTAGGGGTTCTGTAACCTTCTTGTAGACCAGGGGTGGCCAACCTGTGGCTCTGGAGAATTTAATATGTGGCTCCTTGAATAGGTGCTGACTCTGGGGCTGGAGCTACAGGTGCCAAATTTTCACTGCTCAACCCCAGGCCCTGACCCTACTCCACCCACTTCTGTCCCATCCCCTGAGCCTGCTGCACCTTTGCTCCTCTCCCCTCCACCCAAGAGCCTCCTGTACGCTGCGGAGCAACTGATCACGGCAGGCAGGAGGCACAGAGAGGGAGGAGGAGAAGGTGCTGATCGGCAGGAGGGTGTAGAGAGTGGGTGGGCTGATGGGGGCTGCTGGCTCTTTGGCAATGTACATTGGTAAATTCTGGCTCCTTCTGAGGCTCAGGTTGACCACCCCTGCTGTATATTTTTAAATTCTGCATATATCTTGGCTTCTTCCTCAAGGGGAACTGGTAATTAGGTCAACAGAAAGCTCTTAGTTTGATTGCAGGGACTGACATATGATACCCCCTGCTGGAACTAACAGCTTAGAATTTTGAACCTGAAGAGGGCTCACCTTGACCTCTACCACAAGAGCACATTGTAAAGTGGGGATCTGTTACTAAGTATATCTTCACAGAACAGCACTTAAAAATAGGTTATTTCCTCTGTGCACTTGCCCTTTCTTTTTGCTATTGCTTATTATTTAATTCTACTATCTAATATGGCAAAATGTTTTGGACTCTCATTTGTATGAAAGATTTTTCAAATTTTTCATTCTAGAAAGTGAAAAGATTCATCTTTGTGAAAAAATTTCTGGCCAAGCTGTGTGTGCTGGGGCAAAACTTAACACATCTGCAGTTTGAATGAAACTCTACTGTGGTGCAAGGCCCTCCACCCTACTTAAGTCCCAAACAGACACTGCACAACTGGGGACTGTAGGCAGAAATGCCAGTCAAAGGTGCCTGTGTACCTGATATGTGCTAAAGACAGGATCTCTGCACTGGTCCCATTTAAGGTCACACTGGGGATAGGATAGGGGCAGGATTGCAGGTCCAATGGCACCAAAACCCTGTGAAATGGGTGTGGCTGCTGTTCCAGCTTTGGTCTGAAAGAGCTGATATGTAGATTTGGCCTCACCATGCCTTCTGGGTTCCACTCATCTAGAGCCTGAATACCCAGACTTTGTGAAGGTGTGGGAAATTTCACCCATTATATTTTCCCCCATAACTCTTCTCCATATGTGTTTTTTATAAATACGGTTCAAATTAGCACTTATTTGTTGACAAGCATAGTAAATGCAGATTACGTTTGTGCATACTGAAACAAGCTCATTATGATAGTAAATGTTATTGATATCTTAATGTAAACCTATAGCAAAAATATGTAGTCTTGTAGTTATGCAGGATATTTGCCATCTACTATCGTATTCCTCAAAATGATTTCTTTCAAGTGTCAAAAACATTAGTGTTCATAGAAGAAATAAAAACATATGTATGACCATCAAAACAAATAGTCTGGCAGGATAAAGCATCGTAAATAAGTCTCGATATATTAATTTTATACTAGCTTTAACAGACATGCAGTACTGCAGATGCTTTCTGATAACAAAATAAAACAGGAAAGAGATCCATGCGGAATAATATATTAGAGCCTTGAAAAAACGATTCATATTTATGTGCCAGCTTCAGAATATTGTTCCTGATACCAGGCACTGTACATTTCACAGTTACCATGTGGGGAGTTGTTGATTTGGCCTACTCAGAAATACATGGACATGATGAGGTGTTGATTTTTGCTTAAACTTAGAAAAAAACAGAAATGCAAATAAAATTAATTCAGTTTTATGGGAACATTAAAAAAAACCCTACGCTTTCCCCTTCTGCCAATTGAAATTTTATGTTCACATAGCTCAAAAAGGCTGAAGCTAGAAACTTCAAACTTAGCTTGCTTTATAATCCTTATTGAGTTTAGGGGAAAAATGAAATTTGAAGAAAATAGATTTTAAAGATTGAAGTCAGCATTTTTATACAATTGTGTTAGAGTATGTTTTTCCCCCTAACATGTTTAAAGAAGGCGTTGTCCAGTTTAAGAATGTTCGTTCAGGCCTTGGATTAAACACCTCACTTAGGTGCTGTATTAAGTGCTGAGATTGCAGTAGTACTACTAAGTGTCTTCAGAGCTATGTTACCTTGGCCACCTTTCACACATGTACATAAGAACGACTATACTGAGTCAGACTAAAGGTCCATCTAGCCGAGTGTCCTGTCTTCTGACAGTGGCCAATGCCAGGTGCCCCAGAGGGAATGAACAAAACAGGTAATCATCAAGTGATCCATCCCTTGTCGCCCATGTATGTAGTTTTTTCTGTTCCTTGTTATTCATAAATCTTAATGTATTACTGTGATATCTAGTATATACACCTCTACCCTGATAAAACATGAATTTGGCTATAACACGGTAAAGCAGCACTCTGGGGGGGGCGGGCAGGGTTATGCACTCTGACAGTTAGATATAACACGGTTTCACCTATAACACGGTAAGATTTTTTTGGCTCCCGGGACAGCATTATATCGGGGTAGAGGTGTCCTATAAAGTTTAGGATGTGTGATGTAACAGTAAGCATTTTAGCAGAAAATGTGGGCCAAATTCTGATCTCATATATGATGGTGTAAATCTGGATTATACGAGTGTAAATGACAGCTGAATTTGGCCCCAGTAAAGTGATGTTTGTATCAGAATCTCCATTTTACCTCTGTGAAGGGACATGAACTTTTTTTCTTGTAGTCCTGGCCATTTTATCTAATACGTTATGGGATAGACTAGTGCTTAATATTGTAGTATCCTAGATTCTGTCTTACTTGCCAAAGGTGTTTGCACTGCTGCCTTCAGATAAATTGGAGAGAGTTAGAAAAGATAAATTCCCAACACCAGACTTTAAAAAATAAAAATGCCACAACAGGCACCTCCTAGTCACCAGCTACATGCAAAGGTGCCATCTTATCTTTCAGTAGCCTCAGTTTTTTTCCAAGGCATACTGCACCTTCCAGCAAACATTTCTTTCACTGTCTGTCATTAAATCAGTTTTCTGAATGACAATGGATTGCAAATATACAAACTGGAGTGGAGCAACAAAAAGAGACATCTGATATCTAGGCCATCCCAATGTGACCTTCTCTACTAAAATGTGTACAATAGCTGTTTTCCCTAGGCTGAAAGTAATTTATTTCCTACTATCATAAACATTCCTGTATCAAAATTAAGTAGCCACAGAGATAGCGATCTTGGTCTGTTTTGCTCCTTCCTATGTAAATACTTGTAGGAAGAAGTCATAGGGGGAGGAAAATGCTCTGAGGGGAATGTGGTGCATAAAAACCCATATAGATAGGACTGAATGGAGACTGATCCACCTTTTCACCATGACAGGTAATTTCTCCAGGCCATGGCAAAGGCATGTTGGTGAAGTGTGGGGAAGCTTGCCTGGTGCTGTCCTGTTCTGTGTGCATACACACAGAGAACTTGACTTTGCAGTGTTGTCAAGCCATGGCTGCTGTGCAATTTTAATTTTAACTGAAACCCACTTTGTTTTGTCATTTTTTGTTCTGAGTTCCAGAAAAGGAAGGAATCAGAAAGTGTTGTGTATGTATCAGATGTGTTTATGCCTCAAATTCTTAACGGTTTCAACTGTATCCAGACCAGTTCCAGAACAAAGAACAGAAATTGCATGCACAGAGTCCATAAAGTCGACAATTACTGTCATGATTTGTATTATTCACTGGGCATCATCTCTGATGCTCAGCCCTGTTCAGAATATGCCAGAAAATATAGTTCCTGAACCAGTGTGTATAAAATGTTTAGCCCTGGATAAGATGGCTCAGATATTTAAGTATCAAATGTATAGTTATTAAGCACATGTTAATATCTGTGATTGAAGGCGCTGATGACAATAGAAGTTTTACTAGATTAAGGACTAGAAGATTTGACTATCCAACTTTCTTTCTAGAGAAAGAGCTGCCCAGAGCTCCTGTGCCTATTTATTTTCCTTTCCTGCCTGCAATGTCCCTGATATATCTCAGAAGTGGTTGGTTTTGTTTCTCAACTTTAAAATATAGAATTTTCTTGCTCCTTGGTTTTAAATATTCTCCTGTGACAATTGCAACTCAATCACTGTAGTGTTGTGTTTAAGAGCCTTCTGGAAAGTAACTAGCCTTTAAACAGAAATAAAAGCAGTGTTGCCAAATCTCATGATTTTGTCATGAGTCTCATGCTAATTGCTTTCCTTAACGTCCCAGCTCCTGGAGTCAAGTGGATATATGATGATTTCAGCCTTCATTCTGAAAGAAAAATGAAGTTTCTAGCCCTCGTGGCTGTGGAGAAAACTACAAAATTTTACTCCAGTACGCCCTAAAGGCTCAAAAGCAAAAAAACCCCAAAAAAATCCCAAAGCTGTTACTTTTACATAATCTCATGATTTTTGGTGAGCCTGATTGATGATTTTTGAACATTTGGAGTTGGCAATAATACTATGAAAGTTCCTAGAAAGTGTCAGTTTCACTGCTGTTTAAAGTTAGTTTCTAGTCTATTAGCAGTAGTGAGGTAACACTGGTAGAGCCCCCCTGGCAGATACATTCTAAACTCATGGGGCCTTGCCCTAGTAAGATGTTTCCCAAGTTAAATGATCTATTCCAAGCTTGATGAACTGCAAAAAAGTGATAGAAAGTAATCTAGATTTTTCTACAAGTGTTTCAATTGTTGTATTCAAGAGTTAGTAACAAAGAATATACATTACAGTTTTAAACCTAACCAATGCCCCTTAAGAAGTGACTTGACACAAGATATGAGAACATGTTAGTATTAGAGCTGAGTGGGTCTAATATTTATTTAATCCTCATTTTTTATATAGAAAATAGATACAGTGCTCCTATCAGCTAATTTCTACGTTATTATCTGCAAAAAAAAAACAAAACACCTAGAGTTTTCAGGGGGCTAAGTAGCCCCTGGAATCACAGTTAAAGTTGCCTCCCCCCTACACACACACACAGACCAAAATCTGAAATGGCGCCCCTGCATCATTTGTTCAATGTCCCTTTCTCATTCCCTCCTTTCGACCCTATGACCTGCACCCTTATTACTATTTGTTCATTTTTTCTCCATTGTACTTAATTCTGGTCCTGTGGCCTCTCCTTCATGCGAAAAGGCAGCCTCCCATTACTGTGGCGTGCTCCATCCATCAATCCCAGGATTTAAATAGGGTAGCACCTTATACCATCCTTCCGCAGAGATCAGTTAGCCACCTCAAACCAGCACTAGGTTCACTGATAAAACTGTAGAAAGACCAAACAAAAAACTGCTTGGATGATATTTTCAATCTTATTCTTTTCTATTTGCATACAGTAAAATCATTATAAATATGCTATAAAACCAGTCCAAATATTAATACATTTTCATTCATTTTAAATAAAGATGAACATTGTAACTTATTGGATTTTAGCTAAGAACTTTCAGCTAAGAACTATTAGTTTCTTTTAATCATGCTCTGCACTAATATTAGGCCAGATTCTGCAACCCTTACTCATGTTGATTAGCACGTACACAAGTATTCCAATTGGCTACTACTCAATATGAGTAATTGTGTTTGGGTTCTCCTGTAGACCTGCTCCTTGAGAATCTCACTGTTCTGAGCAGCAGTGGCAGTGTATCTTTGGGAAGTCCCTTTGGGGAATTTCCTCCCTCATTTATTTTTTATGCTGTACTTTTCACACCTGCTTTCTGCTCCCAACTCTGCTGTCTGCTATGCTTCCCTCCCCACCCTCCGTTCTGCTTTTTCTCCTTCACACCCATCTCCCACGCCCCTTTCCATTTCTTCGTCTGCCCAAAAGCCCTGCACTCAATCTCTTCAGTGCTTCGCTATGGAACTAAGCCCACAAGAAAGGGTTGCAATTTAAAAGAGTCTTTTCAACTTGAGTCTAGGCCTCTGTGAACCCAGCACATGTCTACTGGGCAAGTGGAAGCCCACGTGCAGATTTTTTAAAGAAAGCTAAGGGAGGTGTTTTCTCATCTGAGTTTGAATGTCTGATGAACAGCTTGCTGCATCTCTACATTTTTGTGCACATGTTATGCATGCATATTAGCAAGTCATCTTTGTCTTGGGGAAGACAAGATCTTGAACACAGTTTGCTTAGTTACTTTAAAGCTACAATAGATAGAATATATGCTTCGGTTCATCTACATAGCATAGTGAATACCACTCTCCTTTTTTTTTCCTGTATTGTCATGAGGAACATAGTCTAACTATAAATTACCTTTGTGTGTGGAGAGATTAAATATGTAGTAGGTGCTGTCTATCAGAACGCTTCTGGCAAAGAAAATAATTCTTACAGCCAGGAAATGCAAGAAAGTTCAGCAAAGCATCCAATATATTAGTGTTATTGTCAAAAATAAGAGGCTGCAGGATCTATGGCTAAACAGAAGATTTCAGTTCCAGGGATATCAAATCCAGTGCTTTTTAGGAGAAATAAGTTCACTTAAAAGGCAATTAAATATATATTGCCTGTTAATGTCACCTGTAACTTGTCAAACGCTTATTTTAAACAGGATATAGAAGCAGCAGAGAAGAGGCTGCAAGCAAGAGTACATCGACAGCCACATCCTGATATTGCTAAGCTTGAAGTAAGTCCTGAAATAAACTCCATCCTTTCACTTGCTGTGTACAAAATAGTTCCCTTTTTTTCTGAAGCATATTTATAAAATAAAAATAATTGATTTTGAAATTGACTGATATAGCCAAGGGCCTGTGTACTGTGCAGTAGGCTGAACCTAAATTCTGGGCTAAGGTCCCTAGATTCTGCAGTAGCCAGGGGGAAATTCTCTAGCAGATTCAGATATTTTTTTTGACTGGAGCTTTTTATTTAATTAAATATGAAAATGAAAAATGTAAGAATCACAGCAGCCTTTATAGTGTTTTTCAATATTAAATTCAACTTACCTTTTTTGTCCTTACATTTTCAGTTTTAAGTACACCACAGATTGTCATCTTCATGTTGAGTCAACAGTCCATGAAGATGAATGGGGAAGTTCACACCTGTCAGAGCTATTGTGTAAGGGTGGTTGGGAACATGTGAAGATATCACTGTTGCAGTCACAGTTAGTTCACATTTTCAAGATTTTCTTTCCAACCACAATAGCTTGAAGCAATTTTTTTTTTAAATTAAAATTGAGGTTCTGGAGCACAAGTCTACAGAAAAGGGTGAACTCTGCCATGGTAAAATACATGGGGCCTGATTATAGTGAGTGCCATCATTCAGTTAATATCCTGAAGTCCTGAGTATTTAGTAGACCAAAAAAATTGTATCAAAGTATACTTTAAAAATTTCTGTTACAGTGACAGATGTGACAGCATACTATTTTAATGGTCCTATCACTTTAAAATAAATAGGGATGTGATATATTCACTTTTTTGGATTTGTTGGATACTAAATATCGCCTATCTTCCCCTCATCCTCCGAAATAAAAATCAGACGCAAAATATAAATTTAGGTACTGTATACTACACAGTTACTCAGGAAATGAAGCTGTTTAAAGTGAGTTGATTTATATTAATGAAATAGTAAATAACATTAAAGTTTAAAATATTTTAAGTTGCAACTTGCAAACAAAGTTAATTCTGGTAGCTGACAAATTAGTTAAAAGTGAAGAAATGGAACTAAGTTATTTAAGCTGAGTCTATAAGACTAAGGGTGTGATCCTGCAAACCCTTATACACATGGGTAATTCCATGGAGTTCACTAGGACTGTGCATGTTCTAAAGTTAAGTGTTTGCAGGACCAGGTCTAAATTTATCCCTGGGATATATTTATTACATAAGTCATAAATGCCTGTTTGTGTGCTGCAAATAGAGTTTTAGTCCTTAATAATTTAAAACAGTTGTCACTTACGCATGGACTGTACTGTCTCAGCTGTGTTTTAGCAACATCTGTCTGTATTAGGCCTGAAGTCCCAGGGGTGGCTCTAGGCATTTTGCTGTCCCAAGCACAGCAGGCAGGCTGCCTTTGGCGGCTTGCCTGCGGTGGGTCCGCTGGTCCCGCGGCTTCGGCAGACCTCTAAAGCCGCGGGACCAGTGGACCCTCCGCAGGCACGCCGCCAAAGGCAACTTGCCTGCCGCCCTCGCAACACCAGCAGAGCACCCCCCACGGCTTGCCACCCCAGGCATGCACTTGGCGTGCTGGGGCCTGGAGCCGCCCCTGTGAAGTCCCATACTCTAGAGAGTTTTGACATTTCCAGTTCTGGTTCAATCACTGTGAAGAATTACATATCATTGCATAGTAAATTCTGCAGAACAAATCTGGTAGCAATTACACAAAATAGTACAGATTAAAAAAAATCTGGTGTAGATCTTTACAGTGTGGATAAACTGGACAAAAGTCAGATAATTCGTAGCAACTATTGATAGAAACAGTGTTGACTTTTGCCTTCATCCTCCCCACTCGATAATGAGAGTTATGGGAGAGTGGTGTTACTATTTCAAGGGAAAATTTCACATATTTAATCGTATATTTTTAAGGAGAGGGCACTAAATAGCATGAAAGGAAAATATCTTTCATATACAAAATTGACTGTCCACATTCCTTCCAATAAAACTTTCAAAGGATATTTAACACATGGCCTTAATACATATGTATATCAGATGTGATTTTCACAGCTGATTATAATGGCTCCTTAACTTAACAGTCCAAGTACAGATTCATGTGATTACACATAAAATTTCAAAGAAGATCTATTGTGTAAATACATTTTATTAATGATGTATAGAAATTGTGCATATGAGTTACACACATGAACCAAAATAGTTACCCAATAGTCCAGCACTTCCAAAGGAGAGATTTATGATGTGTCACGTATATGCACTAAAATATTTAAGTAAATAAAAACGGATTTTTTCTTTTTTAAAAAAAGCCTAAATATATGTGTACAAAATCTATACAAATATTTTGCTAAAAAAGCAATCTCCAGGTAAATATATTGGCCCCAGTTGAACAAAGCATTTAAGAGTGTGCTTAAAGTTAAGTACATTGTTTGCTAAATCTGGACCTTTGTCTTCAACTCTTAACTAAAGTATTTTTATGGCCTGTAGTATAAATTGTATGATTTCATCCATAAACATTAATGATTTAATCCTAAGCATTAACAAATATATGCTCAAGATGCTCCTGTGAAAATGGGGAATGTTATCTCTGTTCTTCAGTTGGAAAAACTGAGACACAGAAGTTAAACCTCTTACCCAAGACCCTAGAACAAGTGCATGTCAGAGCTGTAGCTAGAAATCAGGAACTTCTGGCTACCACTTTGTTTCTTAGACCACAAGATAGATAGTTGTGCAGTTTTCTTTCTTGAGCTAAGTACTTGAACCAATTACATTATCGGGGATTTATTCATTGCAAAATTTAGCTCGCAAATATTTTTGAGACAACCTCAAATTAATGCACTACTTGTCTGGTGATAGGATTAAACAACAAATTTATTTTTATCTCAAAATCCTGCTAAATTAGAATTATAATGTTAATATTTAGGCTTGAGAAAGTGTTTGTTTTACAGAAACATGAATACAATTCCATGAACATGAATACTACCATTATGATGGGTTCCCTTTCTAATATATTATCCACCACAAGAGGGCACATTCAGTCACTGCATAACTTACTCTAGAAGGTGAAATCCTGCCAACTTCTGTTACATTGTTTAAGTGAGGGATTGGAAATTTGGTATCCAAATAATTTGGTCTTTTTTGAATTGCTTCACACATGAGACAAGCTTTAATAACACATTGTATGTGTTGTTTTATGATAAATTGGTAAATAGATTAAATTGTGAAGCAAACTTAAATTGCTTATTGTTGCATCATATCTTTCTTAGACTCTCTATTGGGCATCAGTAGAAGAATCTATTCCTAAGTGGGAGCAGTTTCTTTTAGGAAGAGCACAAACACCTGTTGGTTTTAAGAAAAAGAAATCTGCAAAGTATAACATAAGTCACCCAGAAGGAGCTGCACAAAGATAAAGAGAAAACAAAACAGAGACTACCATTTGACTTGAATGGGCAAAATAATCCTATCCAGACAACAGTGTGTCAGGCCACTAAATTTCAATTTCAGTGTATGTATATGAAAATTAATCATGTTTGATGGGTTTTTTCCAGTTGTATCTGTGTGGAAGAGTTCAGCTAATCTGTAGTCTGCCATCTCAAGGAGGCTAAGAATAACATTTCTCCTGGTGGAAGGAACAATCCTTTTTTAAAAATGACTTTATAAGATCAGAAATTAAAGACACTGGTATATGGAAGCCCACCAGTACAATTGCCTCTTTAAGATGACATGAGTTTTAGGTTACATATAATCCTTCACTTTTGTATTTTTAAGAATGTTGTATAAATGTACTTTTTATTTTCTTGAACCTCCTTGGCCACAGGGGGCATTTACTCTGAGAAGAGCAGGCAGTTTACACCAGGCTGTGGGGGAAGCTTTAGTTTATGGCTGGGATCCTTTATATGAGCGCAGTGGTAAAGGGCACATATTTAGTTTGTATGTCCCCTGTTTTCCCTGATCATGTCAGTGACACTGATTTTTTTGGAGGAGCGGGGAAAGGGCTGTGTTGGTCTCACCCATAAGCAATTGCAATTTCTGTTCCATTAACCACTGCTGCACCCTCTTTCCCTGGCTCACTTCCCATATTGGGTTCTGTGCTTGGTTTTCGAAAGAAGATGCCAATGTGAATTTGGGTTGAACCCAGCCATGAAGTTCATTTTATAGACATTGACGTAACAAACATCAGTATTATATTTTGGCCATGTTTCCTTTGTAGTTTTAAGCCATTGCTTCATGTCGCTTTCATTTTGTTAATGTAATCCAGAGACATAATTTATGGATAAGGCCAAGGGAGGTGGGGAAGAACCAGACAGAAAGCCAGCCCACCTGAGCTCCCAAAGATCACAGATACTGGAATAAGAAGGTGAAGAGCTTGCTTTCTATCTCAGATCAAGGACAGTTACTCAGCCTCTGGCTACAAGCATGGAAGGCCAGCCAGTGGTTTTTTGCTTGCACCTTATTAATTATTTGTATTCTCTAAGTGCCTAGGAGCCTTTGTCATGGACCAGAACCCCACTGTGCTAGGTGCTGTACAAACAGAACAAAGACAGTCCCTGCCCCAGATAGCTTACAGTCTGAAGCCAACCCCTTGGTAAATTAGTGTGCGTGGGAGCCACTGTCCATTGCTTTCTAGTGTTTGCATATATTGAAGACCCAATTTAGAGAGAAATCCTTTAAGTAAATGACTTAGAGGTCTTTGTGCTTTTTCACTCTTCCATACCAAGGAAAGATAGTGGATGTTGGGGTGGAGGGGAGCAGGTTCTTCCAGATTTGGGACTCGAGTCAAGAAGATCAATAGAAACCAATTTCAATAAAGGGTGGTTACTATTTCCATAGTGCAAGAAGAATTCATGTACATGGTTATATGAAATTGGGCTATGCAAACCACTTCAGTCAGCTATAGGCTAACCAAATTAATTACTAGGAACTATTAGGAATGATGAGGCCTCACTCCCTTATTTGGTGTTAGGGGGTTTGTCCTGTGTCTGTGTCTGGCGGTAACCTTGTCCCTGTATCTGATTTTTGTGTTATGGATGAATGATCTAACAGCATCTTTCTTATACTCCCTGACCATCCTCTACACAAGTATTACAGCTCTTTACACTGCTCTATAAGGAAGGTTCAACTTCCGAATTGTGCACCTAGAGCATTATGTGAATTTAATTAATCAAATAGGATTTAATTATCCAGTGCTGACTAACTCTTAGTGAGGAATTCATTGACCCTCAGAATAGGGAGCAGCCTCTCCAGCTGGAGACCACAGGAAGTCTGAACAGTTTGCAAGGGCCAACACCTGCAGAAGCTATTTTCTGCTAGATCAGGCCCTTAATTTGCTGACGTTAAATCTCTCAAAGATGCACCAAAAAAAAGAAAAAATCCCCCCCTCCAGCTGCATTTTAAAATGATTTTACATGTTCAAAGTTTATATTAAACTTTTTCTATTTAAGTGTCCATTAAACTGATAAGTTTTTACAGAAACTGCCATGTTAGAAATATCCTGTTGAATGGGTGTTGGTGTTTGTAACAATAACGTTGTTTTCATAATATGTGATGGCAGATTAGCACGCTTCTCTGCAGTGTTGTTAACAGTTGTAATTAAGGAATAAACAGTAAAGGGTGTCAGTCCGATGACAATTCCATCTATAGTGTCACAATACAAAATGTCACAAAATATTAGAACTGTTATATAACTACAAAAATATCAAATTAGGCTTTCATCTTTGAAGCAGAAAGCTTAAAAAAAACTGGCATAGAGACTGTTGCAATTTTATACCTACTCATTGTTCTGTCACAAAGACAAATTGGTAATATTTTGTTCTATAAGCTTATAAAGTGATTCTCAGCCATACTGTTGATTTAACAGTAGTGGGCGCAGATTTTTAGTTCTGGAGCTCTGAAATTATAAATCCAGCCAGATGCAGGAGTGATAGAAAAGGAACAATTTTTATACTTCAAAGGGGAGCTTTTTGAAAGGCACAAAGGAAGTTGGGTTCCCGAAGAGGAAGGATGAGTCAGTGGTTAGCTCACTAGCAAGAGACCTGGATTCAATTCCTTGCTCTGCCACAGACTTTCAGGGCAACATCCACAAAGGCATTTAGATAACTAATTGCATGTGCCCAACTTGAAAATTGAGATCCTTAAAACTTGTGGTCAGCTGCTGGCCCACCCAGTAGGTGCCTAAATTCCATGGATGCTGAAGTTCCATTTGGTCCTCAGGCGCAAATCTGCCTTAAGTCCTGATGCCACCAAGCTGCTCAGCAAGCTCATGCATAAGATCCAGCAGGATTCACAAAGTAAGCCTTTCCCTGCCTATCTTGCCTACAAGGTCCA
Source organism: Chelonoidis abingdonii (assembly GCF_003597395.2). NCBI lineage: Eukaryota > Metazoa > Chordata > Testudines > Testudinidae > Chelonoidis > Chelonoidis abingdonii. Next base: position 37,180,236 of record NC_133785.1, on the reverse strand, counting down.
AGCTGGTGGGAATTCCCAGAGTATGTCTACTCCTCAACTAGACATCCATGTCTGGCCCGTGCCAGCCGACCTGGGTTTGTGGGGCTCAGGCAGCAAGGCTGTTCCACTGCTGGACTCAGGATGGAGCCTGGACTCAAGACCATGCAAAGTGGGAGGATCTCCAGAGGCTACATAGCAGTTAAACAGCCCTGCCGTCTGAACCCCATGAGTCCAAGTCACCTGGCACCGGCTAGCTGTAGGTTTTGCTGTATACACATACCCTCAGAGGCCCTCTTAGAAGCTCCCAGTGAAAAAGAATGGAATTTAAGTTCCTACCTTCCATTTGTACTTTTGAAAATCTCTCCCTGAGATTTGAAAATAATGAAGAAATATTCAACCACAGTGAAATTTATTTCTGTTTCAATTAATCTGAAAATGACAACTAAACACATGATGAAATTGTGAAATGTTGATTCAGGGAAAATACCACTTTCCCAGACTTAAGGTGTCTGACTTTGGTAGTGAACAGCTCCAGATATTTTAACATCCATTTCATTTAGTTAATTTCAATCAATTAAACCAAACTAGGTCTTTTGGATTGTAATTCAGTAAGGATTTTATAGTGTGCAAAATGTTGAAGCTTAAATTGAAAACAATACTGATGATGCTAAACTTATCCTTCCTTCAGAGACTTAGGAAATTGAAATTCCATATTGTTCAAAGTGTATGGCCTTGGAAGCAGCAGAAGTACAGCTACTCTAGTGCATAAGGAAATATCTCTCTCCAATGTAGGAAAATACATAAGAACGGACATACTGGGTCAGATCAATGGTTCATCTAGCCCAGCATCCTGTCCTCTGACAGTGACCAATGGCAGATGCCCCAAAAGGAATGAACAGACAGGTTATCATCAAGTGTTCCATGCCCTGTCACCCAATCCCAGCTTTTGGCAAACAGAGGCTAGGGACACCATCCCTGCCCATCCTGGCTAATAGTCATTGATGGACCTATCCTCTGTGAATATATCTAGCTCCCTTTTGAACCTCATTATAGTATTGGCCTTCACAACATCCTCTGGCAAGGAGTTCCAGAGGATGACAGAGCATTGCATGAAAAAATACTTTCTTGTGTTTGTTTTAAACCTACTACCTCTTCATTTCATTTGGTGGACCCTTGTTCTTGAATTATGAGAAGGAGTAAATAACACTTCCTTATTTACTTTCTCTATACCAGTCATGATTTACAGACCTCTATTATATCCCCCCTTAGTCATCTCTTTTCCAAGCTGAAAAGTCCTAGTCTTATTAATCTCTCCTCATACGGAAGCCGTTCTATACCCCTAATCATTTTTGTTGCCCTTTTCTGAATCTTTTCCAATTCCAGTATATCTTGTTTGAGATGGGGTGACCACATCTGCACTCAGTATTCAAAGTGTGGGTGAACCATGGATTTATATAGAGGCAATATGATATTTTCTGTCTTATTATCGATCCCTTTCTTAATGATTCCCAACATTCTGTTTGCTTCTTTGACTGCCACTGCACATTGAGTGGATGATTTCAGAGAACAAGAACCAGCGGAAAGCATCCTGAACTGAGAAGGCAAAAGAGGCCATGTCACTTCCTGCACCGCTGTAACCCAGTGTGGTAAGAGATTAGCACATACAGAGATTTTACGTGGACCTTGTGGAACAATAAAGGAAATGGGGCGGAGAGGCAAACCGCAGGGCATCTGAGATGAACAAATAGGGGTGATTCTCCCCCCTTCGCTTGATCGCAGAGCTCAAGGCCTATTGTCAGCACTGAGGGCAATCATGCTGTCGTTCATGCAGCACTTAATAGACCTTATCAGCCACCTTAATATATTCACAGGGTTACTGTTGGTCCTATGTGCCTTAAGTTGCTGTGTATATTGGCCCTGATTCAAGCCAGCACTTGAATGTATGCTTAACTTTAAGCACGTGCTTAAGTCTTACTGAGTCCAGTGGGGTTTAAGTCTGTGCTTAAATGTGGTCTTGAATAGGGATGGTGTCCTGAGCCATGGTCATTATTTGGAACATATGATTCCAAGTAGTCAGCCACATCTCTGACCCCGCCCCATCATTTTTTTTTTTTTAAATTAGCCTATGTAGTTTCCTTTTAGTTCTTATGTGCTTTTTTACTGAGCACATGCTGCCCTACATGCTGTTCTCTCAGGTTCTCCCTTCTTGTCCTTTTACTGCTGGTACTACAACTTAAGCCACATAGTCCATGACAAGATCCTGGCTGAAATAGATTCTTAACTGAGAAAAGCAGTGGGGAAAACAAATGACTTTACTGTGTGTGGATTAGTGCTTGTGTGTCTCATAAGAAGGAATACTGAATCACCTTATTTGTTAAGTTTATGAGCTGATGAGTAACCCTTGTACTAACCTAAGAACAGAGCCTGATTCATACTCATGTCGTCACCTCCACCACCACATTTCCTTAGCTGTACACCTTCTTGATCACTGGGGAAGGCAGTGGAGTTAGGTATTTCTTTGGGATGAGAAATTCCTTATTCTTGAATACTTTCTCAAGCCTTGTGTTGTTTTCCTATAAGATATGTATAAAATAAGAGTTTTTATTAATTTTTAGTTGTATTTCCACCTTTGTTTGGTATCCACAGTTGTTTATATTCAAGACCATATTTTCGTAGAGGCTTTGAGATAGATTCTACACTGGAGGCTGCAGTTTTACTCTCACACACACACTGCTCAAACTGCTTTTGTGCATACAATTCAAGTAGTTAGCTGTCAAAATGCTCAGTTTGAACTTCTGTGCATTAAACAATATTTTAAAATCTGACTCTGAAATTGAGTGTAATTTTAGAGGTTGCTTCAGAAAATGTAGCCGTTAAAAATTAGTACAAAACACAAGTTTTTCAAATATCCATTTTATTTTAATAATTTAGTTCTTATACAGCTAAGATACAAGATAATTCTTAGCCTTAGGAATCCACTGAAGATTTAAAGATGTTAAACCTTTTTTTAAATAGAGCGAAGAAATTTCATAAATATGTCTTAGGTCATCCAAAGACCAGATCCATGGAAAACATGTTTTTAAAGTTGCAGTAAGGAGTGATCTGCATGGCACAGTGATGACTTTTGTGTATTCTTAAGCTACGTCAGATGTATAGCTTACTGTAGGAAAGGGTCTATGCTGGTTCCAAAAGACCAGTATGGCAATCCCACTGATTTAATGGGGGTGGTTTGAAGTGCAGAGCAGTGCTGAGTTTGACCCAGTGCATACATATACAAGAGACCAATTGCAAAAAAAAAAGAGCTTGTTTAAAATAATAATCCTTCTCCTGAGTTCTCCTTTGACACTGAATTGAAAGAGTTAAACAGCTGTATGGAGATCAGAATTTCAAAAGTTTATTGCTGAGAAATCCCATATTCTGCCAAACCTAAAGTGGAGGTGACCTATGAATTCACATTTTTGTTTCACGACAATGACACAATCAAGTATTTGATTATCTAAGGCATCATCTTACCAGCAAAATATGGATATAGATTTTTAAAATGCCTTTATGGAAGAGACAGATGCAAGAACAATTCCTTTTTGGATCCTCCTGCAGTGTGAAGTTTTTGTCTTTGCAGTATGTAGTACCGTTTAAACTGGGAATTTGTTACTTGTTCAAAAACAATGCAAAAAAAGCTCTTGAGACTGCTGTGACCTGCACCCAGGGCATATATTCTGGTTGGTTTTGTGAGACCCTCATCACAAGAGTTTGTCACTGATCTATATTACATTTGTAATAGTAATGAATTTAATCATCCCCTTCCATAACTTTTTACCCAAGAATAATGATGATCTTAAATATGATTGGGTTTGTTCTTTCCCCTGATTCCTAATCATATCACTTACCAAAGGCCCCTCTTTGAAAGGCTTCTGAATACCAAGAAGTTTGCTTACATCATGCTCTTGAAAGAAATACAAGCTCAGCCAGATTTCATAAGATTGTTTTGTAAATATATTGTAAATTAATAAAAATAATTTTTATTCTCCTTTAAATAAATCACTGTTTCTTTGGTCAGTTTATAGTTTAAGCCCACAGTCAATGAGTACCTGTCAAATACACCCAGCTATGTCACAAAACGGTTTTTGTTTTCAGGCTTACATTTCTATATCTGCAATTATTAGTGTGTATGTATTCCCAATAGCGTCATTCAAAGCTCTTTGACTGTTGTGCTATAATAGATGCTGGTGGCTAATTTGCTTAAGTGAATTGCATGCCTGCAGCTTTGTTTACATTGCCATCCAAACTGCATGCTTCCCTTGCTTTGGCCACAAAATATGTGTTTTTGCCTCTGCGCAAAGACTTTTCTTACAACAGAAGCAACTGGTTATCTGAGAAGATGGAATTGCTCTAAGTTAGACACATGAGGCTTAAGAAAGCCCAAAGCCAAGAAGCTATAAAAGAAGCATTACGCCTTCATTTTTCTGGAGCTTTGAAATGAGACAGAGCAGGCTCATTGAAGGTCTAAACTATGGAACAAATAGGGGAATGTTTATATTTCAAAGGAAGGTAAAATGTTCTGGGCCAGAAACAAACTCTATGCCAAAAAAAAAATAAAGCAAACTAAAGAAATCTTTGTATATTTGTGATCGCTTAATAGCAACGATAATTCAAAGGAAACAATAGATTAGCTTGTCATTGTGCTTCCCTGGAAATAAATGCCCATAATAATGTGAGAGACCTAATCCATACAGACTGAATGAGTCTGTCACAGTTTTTCTCTGTCCTCTCTGAAGTGCATTTCGAATGATTTAAAGAGCCACTGCTGCTCTAGTTGTTGTGTTCTTCATGTTTTCTTTCCCTTCGTTTCTGATTGCCAAGGTGTTTTGAGTGTATTTGTGCTTTTCTTCCTTTATAATCAGCTTTCTCCTGCTGGATTCATTCAGTGATGCCACAGTCCAATCTTGGTGACATCCCAAATCATTAATATAATGAATCAGGAGGAGGAGGAGGCTGATTATAAATTAGAAAGCTTCTATTTATGCAGAATATCTTGGCAAGGGGCACCAGCAGGGAAGGAAATAGAATATATGACAGTTAGTGGGATTTTGAAGAAATTATTATAAAGGATCCCAGGTGCTCTCTGTGAATTTAAAATACCTGCATGCTTTAAGGCCAACATCTGCCTGCGGTTAACCCATGAAATATCACTGACTGAGCACAATGTTGTAGGTTACAAAGGCCCAGATCCTCAAAGGTGAGTAGGCTTTCAACTTCCGTTGTTTTAACTTCCACTTAGCCTTAACAGCTTTGAGGATCTGGACCTGAGTCTTTAACCCTTTCTGTGGTGCAAAGCACCCACAGCCTCTTGTACGAGCTACCCAAATACCAATTTCTGTTGATATATGAAGATGTCATAACTTAAGTCATTAGTTCTTCAGACCAGAGATGGATTGATTTATCTGACCTAGCAAAACTAGGATTTTCTTTTCACTGGGCTCCTTTCCTAGGTAGACCACCAATGTTACAATAGTGTGGACATTGTTATTTTTATTTTCATGGGACTATGGAAGACAACACTGGAAGTCAACTCAAGGCAGCTTGCACAAGTGGCCATCAAGTGTGGCATATACCAAGGTGATGCGCTTCTGCCCCCGCTGGCGTCCATAGGCTTAAACCCCCTCAGCCAGATAATCACAAGGACGGATACGGGTACAGATTCAGGAGTGGAACTACCATGAGCCACTCCTCTACATGGATGACATCAAGCTGTATGCTAAGAATGAACGAGACATCGACTCCTAATCCACCTGACGCGGATTCTACAGTGAGGATATCGGGATGTCATTCGACAGAGATGTGGAAAGTAAGGCCAAAGTGGTCCCAGGGTGGTGGTAGGAGCCTCGGGGCTGTGACTCGTAGCTGGGGGAGTGGCTCCACAGATCCAGGATCAACATCAGAGCTCTCTGTCCAGAAGCGTGCAGTCTAGGAACAGCTAAGATACTGCGCAGAACCCTCAAACTCCAGGCCCTGATAGAGGACCCGAGTTGAGGAAGATACATACCCCCATAGGGGTGAGAGGGGCCATTTGGGGCCATCTTACTGATGTACTCCTGGATGTTCCGGGTTTCGGCCCAGGACAGTGGCTTTGACGCTCACCAGCCCCGCCCGCCTTCTTTCAGCTGGTAAAGTCTCTGGGTGTTGGACTTGGGTGGAAACTCCGTGCATTGTGAGGAGCTTCGCGGTTTTCACATCGGCAGCCTCATGTCTCCTTTGGCCAGCCTCACTATAGCGGCAGGGTATCTGATGACTGGCAGGGCGTATCCGTTGATGGCGTGGATCTTGTTCTCCACTGATGCTGGTCTAGGACCTGTCTTATCCTTTGGTGATACTTGGATGTTGCTGTCTTCCTTGCCTCCATCATGGTTTCATGTACTGTGGGACGCACAGTACTTGTAGCTGGTCTGTATGTTGCTGTGGGCCCGCTGGTAGTTCCACCCATCAGTCTTGACTACCTTCCCTCTCTTCACTACCATCGCCGACACTTCCCAGTCCGAATGACATCCCGATATTCTGTCACTGTAGATCTGCGTCAGGTGGATTAGCGAGTCAATGTCTCGTTTCATTCTTAGCATACAGCTTGATGTCATCCATGTAGAGAGGAGTGGCTCATGGTAGTTCACTCCTGAACTGTACCGTATCCAGTCCTTGTGATTTATCTGGCTGAGGGGGTTTAAGCCTATGCAGAAACAGCAGCGGGGACAGTGATCACCTTGGTATATGCCACACTTTGATGGCCACTTGTGCAAGCTGCCTTGAGTTGACTTCCAGTGTTGTCTTCCGTAGTCCATGAGTTCTGAGGAAGGTCGCTTAGTGTCCTGTTGACTTTTTGTATAGCGCCAGACATTCACAGATCCACGTGTGCGGCATTGGTCGTAGGCTTTTCTTGTAGTCATCCAGGCTGTGCTCAGATTGGTCTGTCTAGACTTGAGCGACTTGCTTATCTATGAGCAACTGGGTTTTGAGCCCTGGTGTTGTTCCAATGCCCTTCTGAGCTGTGCTCATGTACTGGCATGTGGTCCTGTAGCTTGGCAGCTATGATGCGTGATAGGACTTTCCATGTTGTGGGGAGGCAGGGTTATTGGCCGGTAGATGGACGGTTCTGTTCCCTTGCAGGGGTCTTTTCATGATCAGCACTGTCTCCTTGTGTTAGCCATTTGGTGGGAGCCTGCTGCTAGCAGCTGGTTCATCTGTGCTGCTAGGCGTCATCATGCACTGCTGTTAGTTTCTTTAGCCAGTAGGTGTGGATCATGTCTGTCCAGGTGCTGTCCAGCTCTTCATGTTCTTGACCGCTGCTGGATGTCTTCTACTGTGATGGTGACTGGTTCTGTTCTGGGAGATTGCTGCTGCTCTGCCTAGGTCCTGCAGCCACTTTGCACTGGTGTTATGAGTCTTCTCTTTCTCCCATATGTTTTCCAGTACTGTTCAGTTTCTGCTGCTGGTGGCTCTCTGTTATTGTACTGCAGTTGGGAGTACACCTTCGATGGTTCTTTGGAGAACAGGGCATTTACTTTTTTGGCCTCTGCTTCTCTAGTGTATCTCCTTAGCCTGGTAGCCAGTGCTGTGAGCCTTTGTTTAGCAGTCTCTAGCCTTTGTTTAGCAGCTTCAGATGAGTCAGGTCCTTGTATTTTTTTCAGTAGCCGTGTCTTTATCCTAATCTCTACACCCTTCTGTAGTTCCACCAGCTGATAACTTCTCTCCGAGTCGCCGTGATCTTATCCTCCAACCTCATTTTCCAGGTGGGTACAACTGTTGTTCTTCTTTGATCGTGTAGCAGCATCTCCAGGATTACAGAGGTGTAGCGTATACCAGTTCATTGATTTGAGTTATGATGTAGTAGGGATTGTCATGAGGGCTCTATTGGTATTCTTCTAACATACTATCTGATGGTACTTCTCCACTGAGCCTTGGTATCGGTCTCGAGGATTGACTGTAGCTAGTTTCTCCATGATTCTTATGCCTCATATTCAGCTGCTGTGCTTTGCAATGGAGGGTGGGAGTGAAGTTTCAGCTCAGGTGTGGGCTGCACATCCACTTGTTCTTCCAGGTCTTTTGAGTTCTGGGATGTAATGTTGGAGTTGGTCTATCTCAAGCTGTGAGAGCAGCTTCCTCTTACTATGTTGAAGCGTTGGTAAACTAGCTCGTTTTCTCAGTAAGTGTGGGAGATGTAGGTCTTTGTCCATCCACAGTCCCCTCATAACACCCCTCCATTAGGTCACTGTGTAGTAGCATTCCATCATTCCAGGTTCTCTTGTCTCGTCCATGAATGGTTTGTTCCAGTAGCCCATTTATCGGTCAGATTGTCCTGGTTCCTCAACATCTGGCGCGGACCTTGTTAATTCCGGGCGACGTCCAAGCACATGACTCTCCTAGTTTTGTGTCACTCATATTTGAGGTGGCAGGTGAAGCGTTAGGGGGTCTTTTGCCAAGAAACCTACTGGAAAGTTGGGTACCGACCGGGATTTGAACCCCGGTCTCTCGTATCAAAGGGCAGTCTCCCGTATCAAAGGGCGGCGCTCTTAACCACTACGCTATCCAGTCACACACACACCTGTATCCACTTTTGGGATTTCTCATTAATCCAATTGATTCTACACTATCCGTCTACATACACACACAAAGATGGTGAGACCACAGCTTCCTGTATGAAAACTTGCTTCCTTGACTATTATCTCATTCCACTCCTGTTTGCCTCTTCCTCCTGTTCCATCTCAGAACCAGCTTGTGAGGTCTTTGGGGTAGGCTCTATCTTTTTGCTACATGTTTGTACGGTGCCTAGTGCACTGAGACTCTAATCACCAATTGGGCTATTGGCAAAATTATATATGATGATGATCTTTTTAAAATGGTGAAATCCAAGCAGATTTTAGAAATACCTGCCACTCTTTCCATATCTTCATTCAGTGATTGGGAATAGGGCCAATCAATTATTTTTGTATCACTCAAAGTGGCATCTGCCATCTTAATGAATGCTTTCCAGGAAGGGTAGTATCAGAGAACAGTAGCTACCCTTACTACACTTTCTGTTATTGACTCAGGAACCAATCCTGTAAACACTTATGCATGTGCTTAATTTTACACACTGTGAGTAATCCCCCTGGAGTCAGCCATTCACAGTTCATAAACTGTGTAAAGTTTTTCACAGGATCAGGGCCTAACACAGTCAAGCCACATCTCTGAAATTTGGGATTAATAAAAGAAGTGGTAAGAACTCCAGCCTCCCCAAAAAGAAACAGATTTTCCTGAAATATCGTATGCTGCATCTGAGGGTAGAATGTTCCCGGGAAGTCGAATTAGGAGCTGAACAGAAGTTTTAAAGGCACAGTGTTTTGAAAATTTGCCTGAAGTTCACTTTTGGAAAATGTTCTAATTTTCTTTGGCTCCCAGTATTTCCAAAGTGGCTTGGCCTAGAAACTACAGATTTGTTTTGTTCGCCTTGCTGAGACGTGGTTTTTAGTAGCTTCCGTTAGTGACAAAATTACAAAGCTTTAGGCTAATAATGAAAACATTAAAATAACTTGTGATGTTTCACACCAAGGCAGGCAGCAAGTGAGTTAACTATGAGATCATTAAAGCTGGGTTGTAAATGGCCAGTAGAATGCTGGGGGGGTGGAGCTTGGCAGGGAAAAAGAAAATGGTTGTCTAATCCAAGGGATCAGGAAGAGCTGGGGAAATGATCCTGCTTGCACTAGACCTGGTATGTTGATTCCTCCCTCCACCCTGCTTCATAGGCTAAAGAAAACGTCAGTGTGGTTTGCTGGGGTGGACTTGGCCCAGGCTGAAGAAAGCCCCAGCTCTGGTTCTCTGTGCATGAAGTCAGAGTTGAGAAATGCTCTGCTTGCAGAGTATCTATGTATAGTTTTCAAGCGGCAGTGTTTTATCTCTCTTTGCTACTTGTGACTACCGCCTAGGCGATGCTTGTCCAGAGCTGCTTTCCTGTGTGTGCAGGGTAAGGTTTGCAATTACTTTGAAATGGTTTCAGCTCTGAATCAACCCACTCCTGACACCAGGCGTAGCTTATGCACAGGGAAGACAGGATGAAATGGGGAGGAGATGCTGATGGGGATGCATGTAGACTGGGGCTAGGAGAGTAGGTGGCCTGATGCTGTGCTACTAGGAACAAGGCATTGTGGGGAAGACAGGACGAGGATGTGTACAGACGGCTAGGAACAGGAGCTGAAGGAGGAGTAGGGGACTAGGATGTGTAGGGATGCCTAGAATTGGGAGTCTGAGAACATGGAAAGGTATAAGGGATTGAGAGAAGCATTGATCTGGGTGGAGGGATGCTGGGGGCATTGGAGGGGGAGACAGAGAAAGGCAAAGATACTGATTGATGGGAATTTTTTAAGCATTTAAAGTTTTCTAGCTCTAAATCCTGAAGCAATCAGTTTTCTGTCTTTCCCCCTCCCCTTCAATAATCCTGAAGAAAGGGAGAAGGGGGCTGCTTTGGTGGGCCTCAGAAGATTGGCAGAATAGGCTGCTTCTCCTCTGGACCTTATACACCAGCCTAACTTAAATGTCTGGTGCGTGTTCAAAAGGCCTGGGGAAATCCCACATAGAGAATGCTGTTAAAATGACTTACACATGGCCATGTTTCAGTGGCAATCAGTGTGCATTGGTGGTATCACCCTCTCCCCTGCTCTCTGCCTCTGGCACACAACAGTTTGGTGTTTTGAGGACCGAAATGCTTTGTTCTGTCTAAAGTCACTAGGCTCAGTGTAGGGGCTTCTGGATTAAATTCAATGGCCTGCGATAGACAGGTTGCACTAGATGATCTAATGGTCCCTTCTGGCCTTAATCTCTATGGAACTATGCCACCCACTGTTACTGTCTTTACCAAAACAGAATCCACAGCACACCAGCTATTAGAACATCTGGAAATGAACGGTAAAAGGGGCCAGCCTGGTCCCCACTGCCATAGAAACCTCCTTCAGTCAGTTACTGAGTCCCTCCAACTTATGCTAAAGCCCATACCCCCAGAACTGGCAAAAATATACACAATGGTGAAGATAACAATGAGATTATTGGCGCTGGGCCCCTAGAATTGGAGTTGTTAATGAGAACACGTACTCTAGTAAATTAGCACCTTTGCAGAAGTCCTAGACAAACACACTGGTGGCCTTGCAACCTTTTCTTTACAGTATCTGTTCTCTACAGCCACAGTCTGATGCAACAATGTCAAAAAGGCAGCTCTCCCACAGCACTTGGAGAACTTATACAGTCCCCACACACACAGCTCTATAGTCCTTCCTTCCCTTCCTCCCTGCCTTTAAAATATACCCCCCTCCCATCTTGCTAGGCCAGTGCTAGGTTTTCACGTCAGCCTCAGAGTTTGGCCAGTGCCAGGGAGTAGACGTCCATGTGTTCTGTGGGAGGGCAGAGGGCTGTGTGGTATGGTGGGAGGGGGAGACAGGTATGTGTCTGATCTGTCGGCAGGCAGTGCAGGTGGGTGTGGAGCAGGTGTCAAAATGAGATCTGAAAGGGAAAATGAGATGAAGGGTGAAATGGAAGGAAAGCGTTAGATAAAGACTCATGAGGTGTGAGGCAAAGCACTATCATGGATCAGAAACTGGCTATGTGAAAACAAAATGTGAGAATAAATGGTCAATTTCATTGCAAAGGCTAACGGGCATACCTCAGGAATCTGCTCAGGGGCCAGTGTTGTTCAATATAGGGGATGAAAATTGGCAGCTGACCCGAAATTATTTAAATTTACCAGGACCAGAGAAGCCTCGGAGGAACTTGGGAGAGCCCTAACCAAGCCAGGCGAGTGGGCAGCATTGACAAATGCAAGGTAATACACACTGGGAATAACATATTACTTATGTCCCTGTTAGGTTTTGCCAACAATTGTGTTTTTCTTTGGTAAAATATTAGTAACTAAACTAACTGTAACCATGCAAGGAAAAGCTCTAGCCATGGACAGCTCAATGAAGAGCTCTGATCAGTGTAAGGCAAATACTAGGATGCATAAGAAATGGGATTGAAAATACCATTGTGTAAATCCATGAGCTGTTTTACCCAGAATACTATTGGGTTCTGGTCACCCTATCTCTGAAACGTTAGAGCAGAAATAGGACTCAGTGGCAGGAGCAGATTTACCCCGAAACATGCCATGGCCTGAGGTCCCCAATGACAGAGAGCCCCAAAACATAGACATGGGAACTAGGGTTGTGGGGGCATGCCACAGCACCCTCATGTTTTATGCTGGGCTCCACTGCCACCCCGCGCCACTTACGTTAGAGCATATTGTTAGGAGCACAGAACCACCCAGGCTCCTAGGAAGACGGGGAGGTGCCTGATCCCGACCACGGGGGCTGCAGCACGGCCGCGGCTGCTAAGGGGGAATTCCAGCCCCCTGCTTTGCAAGGACCCAGCAACCAGGGATCAGTGTGCAGAGGCATCAGGGCGCTCAGGTGACCGCTGCCATGTGGGTCTCTGCCTGCTTCTCTGGGCTGGCTAGCGCTGAAGGATTAGCGCTCCTTCTGCCCCGTTCTGGGATCAGCCCCTCCTCACCTTGCCCAGAGGGCCACCAATTCTGTCAGCAGCCCTGCCCACACCCCCAGTTCCCACGCCTATGGTCCTGGCTGCTGTCCCGCAGCCCGTGCCCAGGTCTGGACCCACGCTTGGGGTGGACAAAGGTCTGGCTTTCTTTTTCTTGGCTGGGTCCCAAGCGGGGGCACCCAAAAATGAAGCTGTGCACATGGCCCCACTAACTCTAGATCCATCCCTGCTCAGCAGTGGGCAATGAAAGTGGTTAGAGGTATAGATGCTATGAAAACCGGTGGACCTGTCTCTGATATTGGCCAATATCAGATGCTTCAGAAGGAGGTGCAAGAATCCTGCAGGGGCAGACTAGGGAATAGTTTGCCCATGGAGCAAGGTTCTTCCTAATTCTCGTCAGTTCACAGATCAGTTTTATGCCCTGAAGCAGCTGATATTTTTGTATTTGTGGCAAGTAGGTTTGCATCTTCTACATGCCAGACTGGTAGCTCTCTGAGTTATTATTCAGTGTTTAGGACATCAGTTGGGCCAGGATTTCACCTCATAATTCTAAAGTGGGCAGGGCACAGCTGAAGCAATCAAAAGTGCAGCTTAGCATATGAATCTTACTTTCACTATGTTAAAAATAATTGTCAGTTTATAACAGACACCTGTCCGGAACTCTTGTTTTCTGTCTCATTATAAGACACCCAGAAAAAAAAGTGTAATATTTCCTAAACCAAAATTCTTCATGGAAAATTATACAAGTGCTCCTTTAAGACGTTGTCTACATGCACAGATGTAACTAGTTAAACTGCTGCAAACCCCTAATGTGTCTGTAGACAAATTGGTTTTCAAAGGGCTTATGAATTGAGCCTTCTGTTGACTTAAGCTAACTGGATAGGCCATTTCTAAACCAAAGTCAATACTGACTTAGGCCAAAATCAATATAAACTAGTTCTAAACTGATTGAAGGGAGCCCATGCTGGACTAGTCTAGGCTAGGAAAAAAACTTCTCCAGTTTTAATTGTTACCTTGAGATATCTTAACTCAATTGAAAACCCACTCTACACTGATGTAGACACAAGTAAGCCCAATTTTAGCAGGCTGAATGACCCTATGATCCTACCAGTTCAGGTAAACTTGTGCAAATGTGACCATGTCTTCATTAGGGAAATAAGATGTTTTGTTAATGTGTTAAAATCCTAGTGAAACAAGGCAGTCCTAGGTGTTAGCTGGTCCAACTTAACTCTGGGAGGGTGTCTGGGATTTACCTATACCAGTTAACAAGTGTTAAAACTGCAATTACCTTGTCTTCAAAGTAGGATTTTAACACATCTGCTAATGTGTTTAAAACACACTTTTTTCCTTGTCTTGACGTGTTCTAAGAGAGGTGGTACTGTGACACAGCTAGGCTCCCCTGCAAACTCCTGTGCTCTGGAGCTACTGCTTTAAGGCTGTCTATGGCGTAGGGGCCCTGCTGTGAGGAGGTGCTTCCTGGGACCTGAGGCGGGGGGCTTGGCCTGGTGGCTGTGGTTGTGTCTTACTCCTTACAACAGTTCAGAAATAAGTGACACGTCCAGCTGGCATCACCTTCACTCCATGCACTGGCAGGAGGCAGGAAAGTGGACAGGATCTTCAGCTCCAGGCCAGCTGGGAAGGCTTGTTAATACCTGACCTGGTGGAGCTTAGCCAAGGGCCACCATGTCCAGCCTGAGCCGGGTTGGGAGAGGACATGCCAATGCATTTCCCATCCCAGTGGGGGCCTTGCTTTTCTTCCCCACCAGCTTTAAGCAGCCCTGTTTCAGATTGGCCTTTTTATGTTTGATATAAGGAATAGTTGTTGGCCAATTCCATCTTTTCATCACTGCTCTCCAGGCCTGAATCCAAGCGGCTTGTCAGATGCTCATTAACTCCCCCTTTGGCTCCTTCCAGTGTGTCTCCTAAGCGCATTGTGCCAAGAACTAGCGCTTCTTTCTCTTTACCCGGCTCCCTTTCTCTGCTCCATCAGGGAGACAAATTACTTTCCAAAAGGGATCGCCAGGGATGGTTTAATGAGAATTTCTTTGGGGCTGGCCGTGGAAATCAATGTAGTTAACATTCGGTGGACTTAATTGGACTTTTCTCTTCTGCCTCCTTCAAAAAAACTCTGGAGCGATCCTGTTAATCTCTCATTTGTAATCAATTGTGTTGACTAAACAAAAGTCTAGGTCGTCCTTTCTTCCTGTCCCAGACAATCCTTTGTTGCCTCCAAATGCCTCAGTCTTGAGTGCTGCTGGTCGTGTAGATGGGCTCGATTGTTGACAGTTCATTATTGCGCTTTTGTCCATTTAATCTCCCTCGCTGTGTTTTGCATGTGCATGCCTTAATGAGCTCCGTTGGCAATTAACATGTTTCTAGCAGCAAACCGGTTGCTCAGACGTTCGGAGAGCGGAGTGCAGGGAAAAGGGCAACGCATCTGCCTTTGGCTTGGTCGCTTCCCAGTGCTTCTCTCCAGCCCGCTGGCCTCCCCCGGCTGCTCCACACACCTGCGCCCCCCTTCTCATCTTCCGGGGGGGGGGCAGGTGTTAGGCTGGAATTAGCACGTGGGGGATAGCACCCCCCCCAGCAGCAAGGCAAATGGAGTGCACAAAATGGGCGGGGGGATCCGAAATGTTGGCAACTTTAGTGTCACTTTACATAGAGGTCCCTCTAACCCCCTCCCCCCACAAAAGTACCAGGCCTGCTCAAGCTGTTGTGTTCATGGCTGTGTGTTTGTATTATTATTATGATTTGAAGCTTGCTGGCAAGATTGCTGACGTGTGAGCAGTCATGGACAGCAGCAACATCTTGCGGGGGGGGGGATAATGGGAGTCATGTGTGTGTGTGTGTGAGAGAGAGAGCATCCCCCCGCCCCCTGCAATAGCGTGTGGCCGGAGCGGGGGCTGTATTCCCGGGTCAGTATCAGAGCCCAGCCTCCCCCCTGCCCTTGGCGAAGATCAAGGTTCGCACCCAGAGGCGTGTGGAGCTAATCCAGCCCCCTAGTCCCTTTAAACTCTTCCTAAATCGATCAGGACTCGACCTTGGTCCCCGCAGCTGGCGGGCCTGGGGCCGCTCGCGTCAATGGGAATCCGGATCTCGCCCCTTAACAGTCCTTCTGCGGGACTGGAAGTCACTCCCGAGCGTCCCGGTTCCACGCGCTTCTCGCCCGCTGCTGCGCGGCGGGGCCAGGCCGGCCGAGGGCTGAGCGCTCGCGTGGGAGGGCAGGGGCCGCTTGCTGCAGACACCGCGGTTGCACCCCGCTGTGCGCTGGCCCCTCCCCAGGGATAACTGGGCCCGCGGCGGGCGTTAAAAGAAGGCAGGAGCGGTTCAAAGCCTGGCGTGTGATGCGAGAGAGAAACACGAGAGTGACACCCCCCGGGAAAGGCATCTGCACCCCCCCCCTCCGAGTTATACCTGGTGCAGGCAGGTAGCTGCCCTCCCCCCATTCCTAGTGCAGGCAGGTAGCTTCTCCTCTCTCCCGCCCCCCCGGGCTATTCCTGGTGCAGGCAGGTAGCTGCTCTCCACCACCCCCCCGGGCTATTCCTGGTGCAGGCAGGTAGCTGCTTCCATTTTCCGCCCCCCCCCCCACGGCTATTCCTGGTGCAGGCAGGTAGCTGCTCTCTCTCTCCCCCGGGGCTATTCCTGGTGCAGGAAGGTAGCTGCTCTCCCCTCACTCCGGGCTATTCCTGGTGCAGGCAGGTAGCTGCTCCCACCCTCGCCCCCGGGCTATTCCTGGTGCAGGCAGGTAGCTGCTCTCCCCCCCACCCCGGGCTATTCCTGGTGCAGGCAGGTAGCTGCGCTCCCCCCCCCCCCGGGCTATTCCTGGTGCAGGCAGGTAGCTGCTTCCCCCCCACCCCCGGCTATTCTTGGTGCAGGCAGGTAGCTGCTCTCATAGCTGCTGACGCTCCGGCCGGGGCCCAGGCGGGCTCATGGGCCGGGAGACACAGCACATGCCCGAAGTAGGGGCACTGAAGGGCACTGGGAAGCAGGCCCCTGCCCGTGGACCTGGGGGCGAGCAGGCTGCGTTCTACGCTGCCCTGCCCCAGGGCTCCCGCTCTAGGGACCAGGCTCTTCCCCTCGCCGGGGCTGGAGGCGAGACTGCAGAAAGGAGCAATTGCGCTGCTCATTTGGCTGTAGGGGCCTCGCAAATGACTAGCGCGGACGCGGATTCCTGTGTCACCGCCACCTGTTTGTGACACACCCCCCGCCCAGGGCAGCCTGCAAGGCCTCGTCTCGCTGCGGAGGACAGGAGCCGGGAGCTGGGCTGCAAAATGATCCACCTGCTTAAAGCGGGCGTCAAGGTCCTGTCTAGCGGTGCGCCCTGGGCCCATCCTGCTCCCCTCGACCCGCCCCTGGGAGCAAGCTCGGCCCTTTGGGTCAGACCCCACCTCCCGCCAGGCAGCGGGGCCCCCGCGGGAGGGGCCAGCTGGGAATCCGCTGTCCCAGAGGGGAGCAATGCCCCCCCAGGGTTGCCCTGGCGCCCCCACCTGGCCCAGGTCCGCCTCCCCGGGTCACTTGGGAGAGGGAGAACTGGTGCTGCTCCCAGCGCGTCTCCAAGGCAGGGTTCGCCCGGGGCCCGGGCAGCCCCACCTGTCCCACCAGAGCGCTGCTCTTTGCACCAGCCGCGGGGTTAGGCGAGCGACCCGAGGCTGTTCCCTAAATGTGCCCTGCCCCGCTCCCAGGCTCAGCACCGCCTGTGGGAGCGGGAATCCCCGCAGCCGCGGGGTTACGGGAACGGCCGCGGGATGTGCCCCTAAATGTTCCCTGCCCCGCTCCCAGGCTCAGCACCGCCTGTGGGAGCGGGAATTCCTGCAGCCGCCGGGTTAGGGTTTAGAGACGTGCTTTCTGAGCAGGATTTTGTATCTGAATCTTGCAGCAAGTTCTACGGCAGAGCGACTGCACCCCACCCCCCGGCCCGGCCCCTGCACAGCCCCGGGGGGGCGATGCTTCTGGCCTTTGACCTATGTCGCTTTACCCCAGTAAAAATAACGAGGACGAGCCCCTTTGGGAAGCTGATCACGCGCCCCCGGGCCCCTCTGGAGCAAGCGGCGAAGCTCAGTCGGGCGCGGGGCGGGATGCAGGGGGCCCTCGCCTGCCCGCATTTAGCCACTCAATTAAGTGGGGAAAAGCGAAGTTCCGCTAACGCGGTCCCCAGCCAGTCGGTGCCCGGCTGGTTCGCGTGTTCATTGGCGAGCTTGGAGTGAGCAGCACGCGCGGGCCCGGCCGGCTGAATTCCCCTTCCCCCCCTAGAATAATATTGTTCCTCCCGACGTGGGCAGAATAGACACTTGCATATTAAGAGCCTGGGAGGAGGGAAGGGACCAGTTAGTCTAATCCCAGGGCTTGATTATCCATATTCGGATCAAACAGGGGTGGCTGGGCCCTGCTGGGAGTGATTAGATTAATGTAATGCGGTTTGAAGGGTCTGTATTTTCGCTCTTAATTTGGGTCATTACTCGGAAAGCAAAGCGCGAGCTCATTTCATCAGCATTCAGGGCAAAGAGAGCCAGGCAGAAAACGGGCTAAATGCGCCTAATGAAGGGCCCAAAAGGTGCCATTCTGGAAAGCCACAATTATCTGCCATCTCCGGCCGGAATCCTCCTGCCAGTATTACCGAAATCCGCCTTTTCCCCACTCCGACGGGGGAGCCGATGCCCCGCTAACCTGCAGGGGAAGGGGACAGTAGAGCAGGCGCAGCCCGGCAACCTGGCCGCTTTGCTTGTGTTTCATTTCGCTACGCGCCTGCCTTTATTTGTCACTCTCTGCCCCGGCCTGCCCCAGTGTCCTAAAAAGCCCCACTAAGAACAAACCGGCCCCCTGGAGAGAAGGGGGCAACTCAGGTTTCCCACGCGCTTTCCCTGGGCTTGGAGAACTGCGCAATATTAGGTGGGAAATGGCTCCCTGGGCCGGAGCAACCGGTCGCGCTTCTAGGGGCTACAGCGAGCGGTTCGCCCCGCCGCTCCCCCGGGAAAGGCGGATGGCAGAGCGCAGCTTTCCAGCAAACTCCTGTCCCTGCAGGGTGCGCGGCCCCCCGCGCGGCGGAGAAAGACTAGCCCAGGCCCGGAGTAATTAAGCAAACAGGTGATTTCCTCCAGCTAGAGACACTGAAAGCAGGGTCGGACCTGTTCTCGGCTAATTTATTCTTTCGTGCAGCTCTTAAAGTCTCTTTCGCGTCTCGCGTTTTATTTCTCACTCAGGCTTCTGCTGCTGGCAAACCGTGGTCATCTCCCCCTGTCTAAAGTGCCAGAATCGAGCGCAGAACGACAGCGGAGCGGCCCCCCGTTCTGGTGGGTTCCCTGGCTTGAATAAGATTTTTTTTTAAACGATGCAAGGGTTAGTAGCAGCTTTTTTAAAAGGCGGAAAAAGGCTGCGAACTGACTTTTTATTATCCCATATAATGTATATTCCTTATTCGATTGTACATTAATTTTACAGACATATATAAAGATGGCTCTGGTAGCACATATTTTACAGACAGGCCCTGGGGAGAAGTTAAGTTAAAACAAACCCCTATTCCCCCTTCAACCCAAGACAACTAAATTCCAAGAGTTGAGTGGCAAAGGAGTTGTAAATAAGTTTCCTCTTATATACAAATGTGACTCGGAATTCTGGCTCCTCGTCACCTGCTAATCTGGTTTTTAAAAAATCGTCTGGTTGGGAGAGAGAGTCCTGGCCTCTGGGACGCAGGTGGAAATCTCTGCGGTTGAGCGACCGGAGCTTTTAGCTTTGCAAACTCCTGGACAGCTCTTTTGTAGGGGTCGCGGTGTCGTGTAGCTTTCGGACGTGCTTCTTTAAATCAAAGTTTCTGCAAAAGCCTTTGCCGCAGGTGCCGCACGTGAAGGGTTTCTTGTCGTTGTGAGTGTGCATGTGGAAAGTTAAGTTATAGATCTGGTGAAAGGCTTTGTTGCAGATGGTGCATTTGTACTGCTTCTCGCCGCTGTGAGTCAATTTATGGTTCTTGTAGTTTCCTACGAGAGGGAGAAAGGGGGAAAGGAAAGGGGGAAAGGCGGTTACTCGTGGGTTTCCCAAGCTCTGGGGCTGCCCCGCTGCAGAAAAGGAGCGGAGAAGTTGTCAAACGTAGTTTGCATCAAAGCCGAGCGGCGTACAACTGACATTACAAAATGAGAGGCCGGGTCAGTCTTCTGACCCGGGGCAAACGGAGGAACCTGGATAAGGCCCCCAAAAATGGCACCTCATTTAAAAAAGCATTTAGTTAAGCCCATCAGGAATTCCCCGGGCTGAATCACTGGAAGAGAAAGGCTCTTCGGAAACTTGGCTGCAGCGAGCCGGAGACCCAAACGCTGTGCTACTGGATTAAATGCGCGTGTAAACTGCCCGGCTCTGTGGCTGCCTTGCAGGCCAACCTCGGGGTCCGCTTTAAGCCTAGATTGGCCACCTCCCCCTTTTTATAACCTCTTTGTCCCCCCCAATTAGCGCCTCTATGTCTCGACATACAGGACCGATCGCCCCGAAAGTTGTGGGCAGCTGGGCATTAGTCTGCTGGGGCCAGTGGGGGAACTTCGTATCCCCAAAGAATTTCTTCCTGCTTAGATGAAGGATTTGAAGCGGCACACGGGTTAGGAAACTAGGCCTCTCCGTTCTCCCCCGCTGCTTTGCCTGGCTGGAACCTCGGGCAGAGACATTCAAAACAAAAACCACAAAAATAACCGAGGCGATTGATATTTTAAAAATACCTTTTTGGTGAAATCCCTTCCCGCAAAATTCACACACGAAAGGTTTATAGCCCGCGTGGATTCTAATGTGCGTGTTTAGCGTGGAGCTTCTGTTGAAAGCTTTGCCGCATTGGTTACATTTGTGAGGTTTTTCCTGGGGAAAGACAAGGACAAGAAATACGTGCAGAAACTTGGCGAAATCTTGCCCGTTCAAAGCCCCAGCCCGGCAAATAGATCAATCAAACAAAATAAATTAATCAAAATAGAAACCGAACAGCAACACCTTGATTGGTTGTGAACGGAAGGCGAGCGCGGCACGTACCTGCGTGTGGATAATTTTGTGTCTGCACAGGGTGCTGGCCTGCCGGAAGCCCTTGCCACAAACTTTGCAGACGAACGGCCTGGCCCCCGTGTGGACCGGCATGTGGCGAGTTAAGTTGTAATGGGCATTGAAGACCTGGGAGGAAACACGAGGGAAGCGTTTCAGGCGAGGGGCCTGTCTCCTCTCCCGGCCCCCCACGGGCTTCGCCTGGGCTGTTCCCAGAAGGCGCAGCTCCAGGGGGCTTTGCTCTGGAAAACCCACAAGCAGGAGGGAGGCCCGGAGCTGGCTGCGCGGTCACTCACCTTGCCACACACTTCGCAGGTGAAGTTCTTGGGCTTCCCGTCGGCGGAGCTGCTGACTTTGCTGTGGCTTTTCACCCCGTTCCTCTCCCCGGCCAGAGCCGTGTTCTCCTTCATCACCTGGTCCAGCTGGCCGGGGAGCCGCTCCTTGTGCGGGTACTGGGCGCTGGGGAACTTGTCCGGCGCCAGCCCGGCCAGCTTGGCGCTCTCCAGCAGGAGGAGTTTGTGGTGCGCTGGGAGGCCGGCCGGGGGCTGCGCGCCCAGCAGGCTGGAAGGGAAGAGCTGGCCCGGGAGCAGCTCGGAGGGGTACGCGGAGTCCAGGTAGTTGAAGTAGAACACGGAGCCCTGGCCGGGCATCCCGGCCGCCTGGCTGACGGCCTGGGGCTTGATCAGGCGGCCGGCCGGCAGCAGCGAGTGCCCGAGGCCCAGCTCCGTCTTGCAGCACATGCCGCAGGTGGCTTTGCACAGCCCGGCCGGGCCCCGCAGGGCGCTGCCCTTCCAGAGCTCCGAGTAGCCGAGCAGCGCCTTGGGGTGCGCCTCGTAGGCCAGCGGCGGGATGGGCAGCACGCACGGCAGCGGCGGGCACAGGCCCAGGCTCTTCTTGTTCGGCTCGGCCTCCAGTCCGCCTGGCCTGGGCTCGAAGGCCGGCTTGGGCTCGGCGCTCTTGGCCATGATCCTCTCGATGGAGAAGGCCAGCGTCTTGGAGGGGTTGGAGGCTCCGCTCCTGCCGTCGTGGCGCGGGCAGGCGGAGGGCATGACCGTTTCCACGGCCGCCGAGCTCGCCATGGCGGGCAGGAGGCGAGCAGCGAGCCCGGCTGGGCGCTCCCGGTCTCAGCTCTGCATTCCAGAAAAGCCAGGAGACAAATCAACTTAATAAGCACCTTGTTCCCCCCCTCCCTTCAGCTGACCCTACCCAAGAACAATGGCCATGGGAGGGGGGAAACCCGCTTAATGCTCATTAACCAGGACGCACCAAAGTAACCTCCAAGCCAGAGCCCCACCAGCCCACCGCTCTCCTCCGCCTGAGCTCGCCTGGCTGTGCCCTTGCAGGGGGAGGAGAGTCCAGCCTGCACGGAGAGGAATTACCTTTACCCAGCACCGACGAGACGCGTCCCAGCAGCGCGGAGTGGCCACACTGTCACATTTTGATGGCCAACATCTTCCCGAGCGTCAGCTCGCTGGCTTTGGCACCGAACGCTGACATCACACGAAGTCACTCCAAGCAGAATGACACGGGGAGGCCACGGTGCAGCCTCCCTGAGCCCCAGCGCCGGACCGAGGTGCAGCGAGCCCCCTCCTGCCCGTGTAAGGCGCACAATTTATCCGCCAGCCTTTAAGGGGAAGGAAAGGGGGAAAAAAAAGGCAAAAGCAACTTGCAAAGCGGAGGAATCGTTTTGCATGTGGCAAATTAGAAGGCAAGTGCGATTCACAAGTCGGGTAGGAAGAAGCGCTGTACTGCTCGGGTTAGAAAAGCCACTGGGAGGGAGCAGCAGGACTTGTTTTTTTTGTTTTTTTTTTTTAAAGGAGGAGGGTTGTTTAAAACACACACACCAAACCACCCCACCAGCATGCTCGAGTTATTCTGGCAACGCATTCGCGCCCGGCTCCATTGCAATAAATTGTCACTTCTCCGCGAGCCTCCCCGGCATGTCGACATTAATAGCCAGCCCGTTAATTAGGGCGGTGTTATTAATGTTAATTAATCTAAGTTTAATTCTCCTCCCCGTGTACCGCGGCGATTAACCATAAATACCCGGGCACGGCGTGGCAAGGATCAGGAGACAGGGCTGGGGCTTTTGCTTAGGAAACAGGGCAGCGCCCGCCCTGCGAAGGAGTTTTGCAAATCTCTCAGCGGTGCCTAGCTGGGGGTGAAGGACCCTCTGCTTTGAGGCTGCTGACTCGCCCCCTTTCCATCGGCTGAGTTTCGTTTAGAAGCCACGCTACCGTATTGCAGCGGTGCGGCTTCTCTGCGTTGGGTTTGCTTTGCTATGAACCGCAACGATTTGATCCCGAGGGGGCTTTACAAACCGCGGCTGTAAGGGCTTCGCTGTTTGTCTAATTGAGGGCCCAATGGCCACCTGTTTTCGGGGCCTGGCTGCCAGGGCAGAACCTCCCTGCCCTGATTAAGCGCTCGCCCCCTCTCCGGGGCTATTCAGCAAAACCAATTTTCCTCCGCCGATTCAGAGCCGCTCAGTTCTCTTTCACTGGGCGCCACTATAGCGCGGCGTGGAACCTGGTTTTGTATGTTTCTAAAATAAAGGGAAGGATTATCGGGGGAGCTTGGGAAGGGGGAGAGATTTAGCCTGGCCAGAGGTAAAGCAAGCCATGAAAAGGCCCCTATATCGCCCCTTCCCCCCCAGCACGCCTAAGAAAGTTTGGAGGAATTCAGCGTTTTGTGTCGTACTGACAAAGGCCCCCTTCTCCAGCGGGGCCGTTTGAATTCAGCTGTTTGCAGACAGCCTATTTCACCTGCGAACCACAACAAGCCGGGGAACAAAGTCCGCTCAAGGGGCGCTCTCGAGGCTGCAAAGCGGCCGAGGGGGTGAGACGATCGGGCTGGAGGGCTTGTCCTAACGCAGGGAGCGGGCCAGCTCGCTCTCCGAGAGGGGTGTCCAGGGGAAAGGGGCCCTGGACGCTGCAGCCCTAGTGAGGTTGGTTAATTTTTGGCCGGGGAAAGGGAGCGCAGAGCCAGGGGAAGAGCGCATAGGCCTCGCCTAAGCTGGGAGCTAGGACAGTAGGTTTAAAACTTTAAAAAATCCACTCGCCGCCCCCCGTTATTTGTGAAAACAGCCGGGCAGCTAAGCCGGGGGAAAGGCTGATCCCTGGCACCTCTAGGCCTGGCAGTTCCTAGCCCAGCCACCTCTGCGCTTGGGGCATCAGTGGGGAATGTAAAAATATTGTTCGAGTCCCGGCATCTCTTTCATTCCAGCCTTGGGTCAATGGCAGCCGAAATCAAGCTGCCTCCACCCTTGCTCCTGTAGGACAGGCATCCTCCCTGCAGACCCACCCCAGGGGGGCACATGGCCCTTTCTCACCCCACCTTCCCTCAGCCCTTCTCCTCCCCCCCCCCAGCCTGCCTCCCCGCTCTCATCAGCCCCTCTCCTTCCCTCTAACCTGCCTCCCTCCTCTCATCAGCCCCTCTGCTCCCCCCTCCCCGCTTCATTAGCCATCTTTCCCTGCATCACAATGGGCCCGCCACCTACTACAGAGCGGCCAGAAAGAAAACATTTGGGTCCCAACAAGCCCTGGCTAATGTGCCGCTCTCCCCAAAGCGCGCGGGCTTTAGCAAAGTATGTAATTAGCCGCCACAAACTTCTTCTCCCCCTCGCCTGCAGATTCCAGCGAGGGGAGGGTTGGGAAGTGCTTTACACCTTGCCACTCACATGTTAATTAATCTCTGTCTAACCCTAATTGCAGTTGATTCAAGCACCACCCACACAATAAACACTGAGCCTACTTCTATCCAGCTTACTCCACGCTAACACATCGAGCAATTAACTCCAGTACCAACTAATAGTGCAAACAAATATTTTCTGTAAACGAGATGATTTCAGGCAAGATAAAAGGGGGCTGGGGAACCGGTGCAGAGAACCGAAGGCTGCGTTGCAGGGTCATTTCCCTGACACCAAACTGCCCCGTCTTTTGTTCTCTTCCGCTCCTTCCTCTGTTTATTGTCTTTCCTCCCTCCTCAACTGTCTTCGTTTTGTAAATTGTACCCTCTTCCCTCCTTTATGGAAAGGGTTTCTTCGGTCCCCCCCCGCATGCATCTCATGTGGAAGCAAAGGTCCCTTTGCAGAGCACGCCTCTGGCTTTTTGCTACCAGGCCAGCTGGCCTTGGAGCTGGCTAGAAAGGCGCAGATCGGACCTGTTACCCCCCGGCCCACCAAATGCGAGCCCAGGCCAACGGGCAGGACCTAAGGGGAGTTCACGGAATTCAGAGCCCGGGATTGCAGCAAAGCCCTGTGTGATCCCGGGCGCGGTGCGGGGGAGTTGCTTGGCTGGGAGCCGAGCCCTACGATTTAGCGGAGGGAAGGGTGACCCTCGCTGGGATTTGATCGGCACAAGGAATAACCTTTTCTGTGGCTGGAGAGACCCCCCAGTGCAGGACCGATTCCCTGGGAATTCTCAAGGCAGCTTCTGCGCCGGGAAGGCGGGTTCGCTCTGCCCGGGACTGCGCATCCCCAGGGGCTCGGGGAATCTGGGGCAGCCCCCCAGGAAGGGCTGGAGCCGGAGGGCAGACAAATGCTAGGTCAAGAAGCGGGGGCAGAGCCGGAGGAATAACTTTGTCCTCCTGGGGGCTGCCAGGATCCCTGCAGGCTGCAGGCTCCAGCGTGGGCGGCTGGCAGCCCGGGAGGTAGCTCGTTTCCCCGGGGGACCCCTGGGACCTTTCCCCTCAGGAGACCGCTGCCGCCGTGGCCCGGTGGGGAGAGGCAGCTTCCAGGGTGACTCGGCAGAGCTGGCTGGAGGGTAACTGGAGCTGGGAGGCGTGGGCTGGGCTGGCGGCCCCCTCCTGCCTGGCAGTGATTGCTCCCTCTCCCGGGGGCCGGAGGGGCACTTTGGAGCTGGCTTTGCAAAGGGGCCCAGCTCTCCACGCCAAGCCCGGGCTCTCCCCACCCCGGGCCGGGCCTTCCCCCGAGCATGCGGAGAGAGACGCTGGGTTAGGAAGCTCCTGGCCCACAGAAATAAGAGCCGGGCACGTTCCCAAGCAGGTGGAGCCTTTTCGCCCCTGAGAAGCGCTCAGTCAGGCCAGAGTCCTCCTCAAAGGACAGGCCCCCTCCCCTGTCTTGCAAAATCCCTGCGCGGGTGGGACCCGGGCCAGACATGAAGCCTCTGGTAGCCACCTGCCCGCCCAGAGACCGGCAGCGCCCGGCCGGGCTGGGTCTGGCCCGGGCAGGGGGAGCGCGGAAGCCGGCAATCAGCGGAGTCACTAGACGTGCGCGCGCGGGGGGGGGGGGGTTGATCCGTTCACATGTCCGTGGCCAAAGGCTCAATACTCTGGTGGTGACACGTGGTTTTTCCTGCCTCACCCGTGCCCGGGGTGTGGCGCCTGCTCCGGTGGAAAACGGTTTTTACTAAGCAGAAGATCATAACTCCCCCCTACCCCCCCAGATCTGGCTCCCCCGCGCCAGGAAAGGAAACTGAGCCAGCAGGAGCCCAAGTCAACCCCGTCCCCTCATTCCCAGCCTAGCCCCGGACTTCCCAGGACGTGCCCAAGTGACACATGCCTGTGCTCGGCTCCGCGCTACAACCCAGGCCCGGCAGCTCAGGCTTCTAATTGAAATGGCAAGTTTGCGCCCAGCTGGAGGCTGTCCTCACGGATTCCCCTCTGCCGGCCGGGGAAGGATATTAACTATGACGGACTGGATAAAGCTGCGCCAATCGCCCGCCCGCCCCGGCCCTGAAACGGGTTTTTTCCTCGCTAAACCCGAAGCGGAACGGTATTAATCCTGATTTAGAAATTCGTTCCTGTCGGAACTGGCAGGCAGGAGCGAGCCTTTTGGGGCTGCTCCACTCCAGGTTGCGTTCAAACAGCCCGTGAGCTTTAACTGTAAAAAGAGTCTTTAGACTGAGCAACCCTGAGTCCCCTCAAGGCAGGGAAAAGGATCGGGTCCGTTTCACGGCAAGAACCGCGTGGGGAATCTCCGTGTAAACGGTTTTATTTTCTCCCAGGTTCTTCTCACTTCGCGTGGTAATTCCCTCCTGACCTTTCAACAACAGAAACCACTCACGGGGTTTGCAGAAAGTAAGCTGGGGCTGCACGCTTCCCTGCCAAATGAAAACGGGGTTTTCTTTGGCCCTGCAGTCTAGGGTGACCAGCCAGCAGGTGTGAAAATCAGGACATGGACCTGGTCACCCTAGTGCAGTCTGACCGCTCCAGCCATTTCGATTTGCATATGGGACCTGGTGTCTAGCTGCGCCGCACATTTAAAAAAAGGGGCGCGCGTAGCCGCCGCAGTGATTTGAAAACGAAATCGGTATTTTCAACGGGGGACTGTTATTTTTAGCGCCCCTCACGGTGCCCTCTCAGGTGTCAATCGTTCCAGTTTTGCAGCCACCGAGGAGGAAGGAGGATGAAAGGGAGTCGAGCTTTTTTATTCTAAAAAAGGGCATTGATTCCGAGATGGTGCAATGAAAGGGGAGGAAGTTACCCGTCTGCGATATATTGCTAGGCCAGGGACAGGCTCCTTTCTTTCGCCAGTTCTTTCGCCACAACAAAGCCCCTTCGTGAAGCGTTTGACTGCAAACCGCTCGCTGGGGCGAACTGTCCCACGCAGGTTGATGCTGCAAAGCCATGTCCTCTCTCGTCATTGCCTGGGCAGCGGGGGGCAGACAGCGTCAGGAAGCTCGGGCCTCCCTGTTGGTCCCCAACCTATTTTCTCCACTATCTCCCTAAGCACATGGGGTGAAAAAGCAAAGGCACGAGCTGGAAAAGCAAAACCCTCCCAGGCTCGATTTCAACACCGCCCTCGGCTGCTGGGCGAGGCTGACGGGAGACAGTGAAGCAGGGACCCGAGGAATGAACTGGTTTAATTGCAGGTCAGGCCACCGCTGTATTGTGGTGCGGCTCCGCTCCCGCATCGAGCCAGCCCCGCTCAGCCCGGGCTTGGAAAGCAGCTTCTGCTTTGCTCCCTGAAGCTCCTTTTAGGCCCCCAAACGAAATCTCGTGCTTCGTTCCACAAACTTGCCCGCATGTGGCATCCCAGGGTGGGACTCACGCTAAGGGAGGCTGTGGCATAAGCGAGGCGGTTTCCATGCGACTGACAGGGAAATCTGAGTCATAGGAAGCGACTCCGGCCATCTACCGGCCTGACCAGTCAGACCCCGTCCCCAGCTTTCCATGCGGCCAAGTGCTTTGTGATTTCTTCCCCTCCCGGGTTAGCGGCCGTGTGCATCCCGGATGGGGTCTATTTATGGTCCCCTGGGAGATAATTTAGGAGCTTCCTACTTATTTAACTTGGCAGCTTCTTAAACTCCGCGGTGGAAGCTGCGGAAAGCTCTTAGCACGGTGCTCCGCTATCGCACGCAGAGGGGGCTTTGCTTGTTGCGTTTGTTTTATGACACAAAGCCAGCGCTCCCGGACGGGCTTCTAAGGAGGCACCAAGCGAGGCGAGACGAAGATGGATTTTTGCAGGTGTTTGTTGATGTTACAGAACGTTACACGCTTCCATCCCTGCTAACCAAACCCAAAGGCTGTGGGTTTATTTCGAGCCATAAGGGGCTCCCACTTTTCCCAGAATATAACCAGGAGCTCGTCTTGGGCCCAAAGATTAACCACAGCACTCCCTGCTGTTTTACTGGCAACGAAATATCGGGCACAAAATCGTGTAGGCTGCTCAACTGGGACAGGTTTGATTTGGTTGTTTGTTTTGTTTTGGGGACAGCGGCAAAGCCTCAATGGAAAATAAAGCAAGTCAAGCTGTGACTGATTGAAGGGACAAGCGCATGGGGCAAGAAGCCACGCACAGTCATATTCATTTTCACCTGTTTTAAATAATAAACGCACAAAATACCAACCGCCTGTGTATTTGACCTCTCAGAAGATCAGATGCACCCGGAAGATAACCACCCGCGGTTTATGGTGGTTTAAAAAGTTTTCTTCACACAAGTCCCTCCAGGGCCAATGTTTTGGTAAAGATCTTCGTTCTCCTTCAAACCCAGCAAACGCGTTGTGGGTGGGGGTCTTTGCGCTGTGGACTCCCGCTAAACCGTTGCGTGCAATCCGCTTGCGTGCACCCACATTTCGTCGCCCGTTTGGGAGCCTCCCCTCGTCGCTCTCCAGGGTTGCAACGGGGCCCCGTTCAACGCCTGGGCTTTGCACGGCTCAAATCCCGGGGCCAGGGACTGGGTTTCCCGGGGGTGCGCGGGCTGGTGTCAAGTCCCTGCAATGTTGCAAGGTTCGATGTTGCACGTCTCTGCAGCGCACCCAGAGCTGGAGCTCCCGGCGCTGCAAATCAGCTGCTCGCTGCAGCACGTGTGAACGGCAAGGCAGCGCCCTCGCGCTAGTGGGGGTGATAGTCACTTGGGACACAGGCGCTGGCTTGCAGGTCGGGCGAGTGGGGGACTCGGGAGAGCTCCTGCTGCTGCCGGAACGACTCCTTGGGGTAATCAAACTTGACCTAAATGCGGCCGGCCGGTCTTTGTAGTCCTCCTGGGATGTCCAGTGCCCGCTGGAGATTCGGTGGCAGCTTCAAATACATTTCAGAAATGGAGGCCAAACTTATTCAGATCTGGGCCCCTGAAATGCATGAGCCCAGATTTCAAAAGCAGCGTCTTGGCCTCCAAATTTTGCTGATTGAAAAGGAGCAATCTAATCCGTAACATCTGCCTTCTGTTCCTTAATTTCATATTCACACATTTGAGTCTACTCCCAAACTTCTAATTTTGAACCCGCTACAGCATTTTGTGTTGGAAAATGCACAACTCAGTTACAGGAACCGCCATGGCTGGGGTCTTGGGGGGGGGGGCACCTCAGAAGGTGCGAGAAGCCGCTAAGATTTGTGGAATAAGCACATGATCTGGGTATTAAAGGGGGCACAGTTATGAATGTTAATAATTAGGTTTCAGAGTTCATACTCTCACTGAAGTGAACAGAGCAGTTGCAGCTCTCAGAACAATTGTTTCAGGCTGTGTGTAGACCCACAAGGACATCTCTGCACTGGCGTCTATGCAGCTTATGTTTCCAGGTTTTTAAGGAAATGGTGCATTCTGGGGCAGCCTTCCACATCAAGGAGCATGGCTGTGGAATCACAGGGTAAACCAGGTGCTCCATCCCTATATAGCTGTGCCTGTGCCAGCCATAATTCTTCCCTGGTGGTGGCTGCAAAAATGGGGGTGGGAGGGATAGCTCAATGGTTTGAGCATTGGCCTGCTAAACCCAGTGTTGTGCATTCAATCCTTGAGGGGGCCACTAAGGGGTCTGGGGCAAATTCAGTACTTGGTCCTGCCAGTGAAGGCAGAGGGCTGGACTCAATGACCCTTTGGGGTCCTTTCCTGTTCTAGGAGATAGGTATAGGTATATCTCCATTATAACATAGACGCTACCCAGGGATTTTAACCTGCATAGTAGCCAGGGGTGAAAGGGACTTACTGGTACTGCTGGAGTCCTGAGGGAGGCATGGCCTCTCAAGATTTAAAGGCCCTGGGGAACCAGCTGTGGCTGGGAGACCCAGAGCCTTTAAATCAACTAGGGACTCCCAGCTGTAGAGGTAGCTGGGAGGCCTCCAGAGCTCAGGGGCAAATTAAAGGGCCCGGGGCTCCGGCTGCTGTGGGGAGCCCTGAGGTTTGCGGGGCTGGGGCAGATATTTAAAGGGCCAAGAGCTCCTGCTGCTGAGGGGAGCTCCAAGCCCTTTAAATCCTGGCCCCAGACTGGCTGCCGCTGTGATTCAAAGAGCTCTGGGCTTCCCACAGCTGTGAGGAGCTCTGAGCCCTTTAAATCTTAGCCATGGACGGGATTCAAAGGGCTCTGGGCTGCCCGCACCAGCGGGGAGCTTTGAGCCCTTTAAATTCCCGCCCTAGCCCGGCCGCCGGAGCTGCGGCCGGGATTGAAAGGGCTCTGGGCTGCCTTTCAATCCCTGCCGTGGAAGTCGATGTGGTCCAGCATGGCGTACTGGTTCTTGCTGATATGTCGGACCACACTGACTGACTTTCACCTCTGATAGTAGCTCGGTTTCTGAGGGGGTGGATGACATGGCACTAAAATTCCCTGCAATCTGTCTAGACTACAGCAGCCTCCCTTGTAGCTCCATTCGTGGTAACATCTGAAGTTGGTCTGGGTCACTATAAAAATGTCATCCTGTTACTTTGGAGCGAGCTGGGTGTATTCAGTGTCATACAGAACAGTAAAGCTGACAGCTCTCCGTAGTCCTGCAGGGCCAACATAGCTGGGGCAGAAGTGAGCTGGGGTCTCTGCTCGATTGTCCATAAGCAACGGAAGTGGTAGGTAAGGCCTAGACGCTGCCCTGTCCGTCCACTGGCCCATGACACGGGGTTGGGGAGAGGGTGAGCTCAAAGTGGAGACAGCCACAGAGTAAGGTGCCCCTCACTCTCCTGCATGACCCGTGTAGCAACCAGCTCCAGCTCCAGCCTCTGGGCTTGGCAGGCCAGCTGGGGGTGAGTAGGTGGCCATGTCTCAGCCCTTCATGCCAACAAGCAGAGCTGGCCACTGTGACCTTGTTTTTTTAAAAGAAAAAT
The DNA here is from genome assembly GCF_003597395.2 of Chelonoidis abingdonii. Taxonomy (NCBI): domain Eukaryota; kingdom Metazoa; phylum Chordata; order Testudines; family Testudinidae; genus Chelonoidis; species Chelonoidis abingdonii. The sequence goes on along the minus strand of NC_133785.1, from coordinate 37,149,229 downwards.
GTTACAGTTTTGTTGTTGAAAAATGGTGTTTTAGCAAACATGACCCCTTCCCCCAATAAGGGATCAATAATTGTTTTCATTTCAAACACTTACGAAAAGAAATATCGACCCCCCCCTTTAAAAATGCTTTCAATCTTTGGATTGTTTCATTTTGAAATACTGGGAATAGGCCCACTGTTTTCACTGTGTTTAACTCTTCTGCCCCCCCATCCATTTTCCACGGGGGTGAGGGGGATAAGATGAGTGCGGGGGGGAAGAGAAACAGGGGCATGAAAAAACCAACAACCCCTTTCTGTCACTTGATTAATTTTTTCCCTTGGAAAAGGTTTAAAAAAACAAAACAAAGAAAGCGAGCGAGAGAAAAACCCACTTTCTTTCACTTTTGCATGCGCACCTCCTTTTCACGGGGGGGGGGAGGGAGGAAGCAATAAAAAAAAAAGGAGCACCCCCCCCATGCCAAAGTTTTTAAATGAAAATTTTCTAAATGAACTAAAACTTGTGTTTCATTTTGAAAACTTGTGGTGTGAATGTTCGTGTCGCTGAGACATGGTGACTGACGTGACCACGAGTCGTTGCCCTTAAACACTTTTTTGGAACAATCCCCAGCTAATTTCAGGGACCTTTCCCTACAGCTGCAAAGGTTTGCATGACTCCTGTCCCACAGCTGAGGTCTTACTCCCCCTCCCTCCCCCACCCACATTGGGGCCTACATACAAAGGACAAGCTAATCCCAGCTAATAATTAAAGATTATACATGCAATTCTGTCTCAGACCTGTGCAGCACCCATTGGGCTGCACCGTCTTTATTACTGTGACAGTGCCTGAGCGAGAGAGACCCCCAGGATGGATCTCAGAGCCCGGGTTGAGCTGGCACATTGTTAACAGTGTAACCTAAGTGTGTTGAACACGTTGTCACTGAGCGACTGGAAACCTCACCATGGCACCTACTGAGCCACTTGTCAGAGCAAAAGCCTGTGGCATCGTCTCATATGATATTATTGTGCATCCTGTGCTATTAGATGGTTTTCTTAAAGTCCCAGCCCCTGGAGTCATGTGACTATGAGAAAAATCTCAGCTTTAATTAAAAACACAGCCCCCCCGAGCGCACAACCAACCCCACCCCCAAAATTTCACTCCCTTACTGTTGTAGCATAAAGCTAAAAAATGTGACCAAAGTGACCCCCCCCCCAGGTTTAAAAGATCAATGAAAAGATTCCACCAATGAAGTTTTTGAGGAGAGCCTGACACACACTATTTTAATGCTCACAATACTCGTAGACTCATGGACTCATAGACTTTAAGGTCAGAAGGGACCATTATGATCATCTAGTCTGACCTCCTGCACAATGCAGGCCATACAATCTCACTGTCAAGGTTCCTTCCCCACTCTGAACTTTGGGGTACAGATGTGGGGGACCTGCATGAGAAGCTCTAAGCTCAATTACCAGCTTAGATCTGGTCTGGCTGCTACCATTCACAAGCACTCCCTTCCTTGAGTAGCCTTGAGAAACTTCACCAATTTCCTGGTGAACACAGATCCAAACCCTTTGGATCTTAAAACAAGGAGAAATTAACCATCCCCCTTCCTTTCTCCCACCAACTCCTGCTAGATCCAGATCCAACCCACTTGGATCTAAAAACAAGGAAAAATCAATCAGATATTAAGAAAAAAGGCTTTTAATTAAAGAAAAGAAAGGTAAAAGAAAACCCTCTGGGAGAGAGTAGCATATCAGCTATTCTCACAGCCAACAGATTCAAAACACAGAGGATGTTCCCCTGGGCAAAAACTTAGTACACCAATGAAAATAACCAAATACCCAATTTGATTCTACCTCTAATTGCACAAGACAGGTTACAAAGAAATAAACATAAACCTATTTATTCCTTTCTAAAATTTACTACTCTGATAAGAGGCTGGTTCCTTGATCTTTTTCACTCCGGCTGAAACCGAAAACTAACAAAGGAAAAAAACCCTCCTTCCTTTTGAAACATCCTGTTCCCCCATTGGTTCCTCTGGTCAGGTGTCAGCTAGGCTAGGTGAACTTCTTAACCCTTTACAGGTAAAAGAGGCATTAATCATTATCTGTTTATGACACTCACCCATCCACTTCTATAACAAACCCCTAACCTATGTCTGAGTTAGTGAAGTCCTCAAATTGTGGTTTGACGACCTCAAGCTGCAGAGAATCCTCCAGCAAGTGACCGGTGCCCCATGCTACAGAGTAAGGCGAAAAAACCTCCAGGGCCTCTGCCAATCTGCCCTGGAGGAAAATTCCTTCCTGACCCCAGATATGGCGATCAGTTAAACCCTGAGCATGTGGGCAAGACTCACCAGCCCGCACGCAGGAAAGAATTCTCTGTAGTAACTCAGATCCCATCCCATCTAACATCCCATCACAGACCATGGGGCATACTTACTTGCTGATAAAGATCGATTGCCAAATTAATTGCCAAAATTAGGCTATCCCATCATACCATTCCTTCCATAAACTTACCAAGCTTAGTCTTAAAGCCAGATATGTCTTTTGCCCCCACTGCTCCCCTTGGAAGGCTGTTCCAGACCTTCACTCCTCTGATGGTTAGAAACCTACGTCTAATTTCAAGTCTAAACTTTCTAGTGTCCAGTTTATACCCATTTGTTCTTGTGTCCACATTGGTACTAAGCTTAAATAATTCCTCTCCCTCCCTGGTATTTATCCCTCTGATATAGTTATAGAGAGCAATCATATCTCCCTTCAGCCTTCTTTTGGTTAGGCTAAACAAGCCAAGCTCTTTGAGTCTCCTTTCATAAGATAGGTTTGCCATTCCTCGGATCATCTGAAAAAAAAAAAAAAAAACCACAAAAAAAACCCATGTTTGAAAAATGCAGTCAAAGCAGCACCTTTATGGCAGTGAGCCGATGTGTCTGTGCAGTGCCCATGGCATTGCTCAGGTACTTGGTCAGGAAGCTGTGCAGCAGCCTGGCTCAAGGATGCCAGAGAAGAGCAGGTATAGGTGTTGCGTTATTTGGGCTCCTGCAGGCAGGCACATGCAGAGGTTTTTTTGGGGCCCTGGAGTAAAAAGCTGAACATCAGGGCCCAATACTCATCCATAAAATGACCACTGCAGGAAGGGCCCATGAAGGAGCAGGGCTGGGCTAAATTTGAGAGAGAGAGTGTTTGTATGTCTGTGTGTGTTTGTGTCACAGTGCCACTCAGGTTGCATGCAAATTTGGTATTCCCCCCTCCCCACTGGCCCCCATAATAACAGAGGGGTTCCAGGCCAAACCTGAGTGGCGCCGTGACTAGGGTTGCCAACCTCCAGGATTGGCTTCACATCTCCAGGCTTTAGAGATTAATCTTTAATTAGAGATTATGGCATGTGATTAAATCTCCAGGAATATGGCCTACCAAAAATGGCAACCCTAGCAGCTGGGTAGCCAGGCTAAGACATGAGGCAATGAGCCATAAGGCTAGTGGACGTGACGCGTGGCAAGCAGGTCAGGCAGCATGTGGGTGGATGGGCAGAAGAAGAAGGAAGCCAGTGGGGGAGCAAGAGACAAGCCAAACCAGGCTGAAACCAGAAAAGTGAAATGAAGACAAACGTGAGAAGAGGGTGAAAATCTCCAAACAGCCCCCAGCTGTAAGTGGCAAAGAGGTGGCCCCGCCACCAGGCGTGCAAGGCGCAGGCCAAGACATGGTGGCAGGGCCAAGGACAAATGCTCACCCAGGCACGTGGGGCTGCAGAGCAAGCTGGCGATGACATGAGGTGGGCGTGTGCACAGGACTCCTGCCTGGACCCGGTGATGCTGCTGACAGTAAGGCCCTGATTCGGCAAAGCATGGTCACATGATTAAGCCTTGCTCAGCTGAGCAGACCCAATGAGACCAACAAGGAAGGATCCCTCTGGGAAGGGTGGCTGGAGTCCGATTCTGATGCCCTCACTCGGCGTGCATGGTACGGCCTCCCACGGCTGGTGGCGGCAGCCAAAGGCAATGCATGTTTTAATTTTTGACTCCAGCCCACTCTGTGGGCCAGGCCTTAGGCCCAGCTCCTCCACGGTAGTTAGGTGCCGAAGTTCCTTTGAGGCTTGGAGCCTTAGTGGATCAAAGCCCCAATGACTGAGCATATAGGGGAGTGGCACGTGGTGGGCTGCAGGCGGCAACTGCCTCAGTGAATAACAAATGTGTGCATGAGTTGAGCATGAGACACAGCCTAGAGTATCGTTTCCGTGGGCTCCCCTGTTTGGTGTCGGGCATTTGGTGAGTGAACGTGCTTTTGGACAAGGGTGGCCAGTATGTGCTTGGACAGCACCTAGCATAACAGGGCTTCTGGGTGCTAGTGTAATGTACATTATAAAGTGCTCTGGCCTGGGGTAGGAGGTCAGCCCAGATGAGCACAATGGTTCCATCTAACCTTGGTATCTAGGAATGTGAAGGAAACAGTCCTTATTTAAAGCCATGGCCTAGGTCTTAGGATGGCTGGGTTCTGCCACAGCTTCCCTGTCTGACCTTGTGCAGATCACTTAATCACGCCCAGCTCCCCATTGGCTAGGGACTAATGAATACGTTATTGAGATTGTAAGTTCGGGGGGGGGGCATGAAATGTCCCAATGTATTTGTACACCACCTAGCACAAGTCAGGCCCGATATCAGACCAGGAGTGCTAAGTGCTACTCTGATATAGCCACTATGAATATATAAATAATTATAATCAGAACGGCAGTTCCACGAACAAAGCACAGGTTGATGAGGCTGCCAGCTGAGTTTTACCAGCATCTAGGACAGGGGCAGGCAAACTTTTTGGCCTCAGTGTCGCATAGGGTTTCAGAAATTGTATGGCGGGCCGGTTAGGGTAGGGGGTCGTGGCCCCACCCCCTAGGTGCCCCCCCCCCCCAGGACTCCTGCTCCTCATCCAACCCCCCCATTCTCTAATGGCCCCCCCGGGACCCCTGCTCCATCCACCTCCTCCCCTTCACCCCTGACCGCCCCCGGAACCTCTGCCCCTGACTGCCTCCTGCTGCCCCATCCAACCTGCACTCCTTCCTGACTGCCCCTCGGGCTCCCTGCCCCCCCATTCAACCCCGTTCCCTGCCCTCTGACTACCCTGACCCCTTTCCACACCCCCGCCCCCCCGATCACCACCCTGAACTCCCCTGCCCTCTATCCAATGCCCCCTGCTCCCTTACCACTCTGCCAGGAGCACTGGTGGCTGGCGGTGCGACAACCATGCTGCTCGGCTCGAGCCAGGCCAAGCTGCTGCTGCCACCACGCAGCACAGAGACTGAATGAGAGCTGCTCTGCAACTGTTCTGTCCCAAGGAGCTCACAGCCCCGCCGCCCAGAGCATTGCACCGCCATGGCAAGCTGAGGCTGTTGGGGGGCACAGCAAGGGAGGGGCTGGGGTAGCCTCCTGGGCCAGGAGTGCAGGCGCCGGGCAGGAGGGTCCCTCGGGCCAGATGTGGCCCTCGGGCCGTAGTTTGCCCACCTCTGATCTAGGAGGTCAAAAGACGTGGAAATGCAAAATGCCTGTTGTGTAGGGGGTGCTGACATTGTTTGGCTCTTTCCAAATGAGAGCGGTTCACAGCTGGCCAACATAGTTAGCACAGGCAGTGAAGACGGGCCCTTCATTGCACAGAGGATGGAGCCGGTTGATAATTGGTTATGGAGCAGGTTTAAAATTGAGGAAAAATGGATGTGCTAGGGAGACTGGCAAATAACAGCTCTTGTTTACTCACTCACATAAAACAGGTTAGTCAAGCCTGTTGAAGAACTTCCGAGGCCCTGACAAAGGAGGGTGAATGGTGAGCGAGCCTCCACATGAACTGCAGGGAGACAAATACAAGGTGCTGCCTTACAAGCCGAGGACTAATTTGAACGATTGTTCTGCATTACTGCATTCTAAATGAGCAGTAATCAGTCAGGAACCAATCTGGGCAAGGCTGCGGACAGCGCAGTGGAGGGACTCTGGTGATGTCACAGTGGTAGTGAAAAAAAAAAACACATAGAAAATATTAGCCTGTAAAAGGCGTGCAATGATCATTATTAGTACCATTGTGCCAATGCCTTTATGTCAATCAGTGGTGCATTCTTGCCTGGATTTCTACGTTTCCACCATTTTTTCCTTTTGGGGCATCGTCCGTGCTGGCAAACGCAGCTATTTTACACTTGATTGTTATTACTTTTACAGGGTTGTTGCTTGTCCTTAGCTTGTACCAGTCGCCTCAGCTAAATCACTGACCTGTATTCACCCAGAAAGCCACAGGCCAGGTTCTTGAGTCGTGCTCATACAATGGGTAACACTGTTTGGTCTAGAGATGTAGTTACAGCCTCATCATTGCCCAGCTTCTGAGCCATTAACCTATCTGCCTGCCCAACCCCATGACTCTTTCCTATCGCCGAGTGCCATGCCTGGCTCACTCTTATCAGCCGCTTTGAGCGCTAGGGCCTTGTTCACCGCAGCTGTCATCTGCACGCTCCGCAGCAAGGCTGTGCTTCCAAAAACTCCATCTTGTCAGGCTCTGACCACCTGGTTTGTTTTCAGATTGAACAGTTGAGTCATAATATGTTTGTTTATTTCAACAACTGTATTCCTCGCATAGGAAATGAGCCAATATGTCTGTGATGGGCAGAGTGAAATACGCCGTGTTTACAGTTGCTTTTTTGTCATCTCTCAGATTTTACAATATAATCAAAATCTGATTTTCATACTTCTGGCTCAGTCATTGACTTAATCTTCTTAAGTGTTCCCATTATTCCGGCTAGTTCGTTGTTGCATGTATTAATTTTAATCTTTTGATCTCCATATTAGCTGCTGCCTGCGACTAATTTGTTGCACAGTGTTTTTCTTTGTTTTGACCTGCAAGGCATTTTTATGATGGCACAGAACTCTACTGGCAGATTGCATATAATCTCTGCGCTTCCTCCCCTCCCTTTGCATAGTTCAACAAACCCAGATTTACAATTTTAGATGAAATCCACCTCTCCTATGAAGGTGGTGGGGGCTGAGAAGGGGGGGTGGAAATCACTGCACGGTTAGCTAAAGAAACGAAACAAGCTTAAATGAAGGCTGTACATTGAAACGCACTGGGTTGAGGGACTGTATTCAATCGTTTATTATTTAAACATAGCTAGAGCTCGCCTTGATAAACTAAGCACAAATACACTCGTTTTAGATGCCATCTTAGCCAGCAGCTAGTTTCTGCAGCATCCAGGGCTCCCATTCTGAACCCAAAGAAGGTTTATTTTTTGGGAAGCATCCGACGAAATGGGTATTCACCCATGAAAGCTCATGCTCCAATATGTGTGTTAGTCTATAAGGTGCCACAGGACTCTTTGCTGCTTTTTGGGAAGGGTTAAAAGGGACTTTTCGAGTTGGGCAGCTTGACACTGGCTCAGTCCAGCATTTGGCCTCTGTCCAGCCACTTGACCAACAGTTGCTGAGTCATGGTGCTAGCAGAAAGGCTCAGAGCTTTGCAGCCTTGCTATGTGTCAGTGTGAGGAGGCAGAAAAGCAGCTGCAGTGAATGGGAAATAACTATCGCTGCCAAGGCTGTGTTTTACCTTGGGTCACTTTTGCTTGGTCATTACATGAACATTTTTTTGTTTTGGTAGCTGATTCTTTAACCCTATGTTGGGTTATTTAAAAAAACAAACAAACAAAACCAACCCAAAGTGGCTCACACTAGCCCAGAGATGTCACGTTGCTTTTTTTTTTTTTTTAATGCATAAATGACAACAGCCTTTGCTTCATCCATGCATTTTTTTAATGCTTCAAGACAGATTTTTTTTCTTTTACTAGGAAAGCTCGCAACTCTGCCTCACTGAGCGCCAGAACAGCAACATTTAAGATGCCTCTGGGCCAGGGCAGCTGCATTATAACAGCGAGGAAGGAAACAAAACTACTCGTTGCTGAAATGTAAAACAAATTGGCTGAGTAGCTGCTGAGACTTGTCAGACAAATGGTGGAGTCCGTTTCCAGTATCCATGCTGCCATGTGCATTAAGTCTGCCAAACAAGCCTAGTTTAGCTGGATGCCTTTCCATAAAGATGGGAGAGGCTTTGGCCCGGTCTGCACTTAAAAGATTTTCTGGCATAGAGATGTTGGTCAGGGTAGGGTGTGATGCTCGCCTGTCCCCTGCCCCCCTCCACCCTGACACAGTTAGCTATGCTGGTAGGAGTGCTAGACATGGGTATACTGGCAAAAAAGAGAGTCCCTTTGCTGGAATAGTTTGCGCTGGTTGGGGAACTGAGATAAGTTATACTGCCCAAAGAATGCCTGGTATAAGCAGCTTCTGTACTGTGTGTGTGTGTTTGCTGGTATATCAAACCCTTTCAAGTGTTCACAGTGCTAAGATTGATTGTAACAGGCTCCCACCTGAGGCTGTGTGTGTTTGAGTCCTAGTCCAGGTGTAGTTTATGCCCAGGAGGGCTTTAAACCTGGAGTTATAATAATGTATACCTCTCTCATAGAGCTGGAAGGGACCCTGAAAAGTCATTGAGTCCAGCCCCCTGCCTTCACTAGCAGGACCAAGTGCTGATTTTGCCCCAGATCCCTGAATGGCCCTCTCAAGGGCTGAACTCACAACACTGGGTTAAGTGGCCAATGCTCAAACCACTGAGCTATCCCTCCCCCGTAAGTAAGTAGAAACAGGCCATTTTTGACATGGTATGTCTGAGGGAGCTGCCCCAAGTCAGCACTTCCAGTGTCTCTGGTCCTGGTTGTTTGCAATGAGCTCTGGGAGGTTATCATCAACAAGTCACCCAGTTCATGCCCTTACCCCACCAACTAGGCTGTGCATAATTAAAGGGAATGAGAAATCATAGAATATCAGGGTTAGAAGGGACCTCAGGAGGTCATCTAGTCCAATCCCCAACTAGATCATCCCAGCCAGGGCTTTGTCAAGCTGGGCCTTAAAAACCTCTAAGGAAGGCGATTCCATCACCTGCTTAGGTAACCCATTCCAGTGCTTCACCACCCTCCTAGTGAAATAGTGTTTCCTAATAGCCAACCTAAACCTCCCCCACTGCAACTTGAGACCATTACTCCTTGTTCTGTCATCTGGTACCACTGAGAACAGTCTAGATCCATCCTCTTTGGAACCCTCTTTCAGGTAGTAGAAAGCAGCTATCAAATCCCCCTCACTCCTCTCTTCCGCAGACTAAACAATCCCAGTTCCCCCAGCGTCTCCTCATAAGTCATGTGCTCCAGCCCCCTAACCATTTTTGCTGCCCTCCGCTGGACTCTTTCCAATTTTTCCACATCAGATACACACAGTCACTTTTGCCCAACACAGCTGCCACAGTGGCTTGGTAGGGGCTGGGGTAGGCATGACCACAGCTGCTAGGCAGCTCTGAACAGGAACAGCAGCTGGCACCTTGCTCAGTTCTTTTTTATGCGCAACTCTCCCTCCTCCTCCCCCCTCCGAGTAAATCACTGGTGGAGCAGAAACCAGGTTGGTTTCTCTACTGACATGGTAGGAAGCGGCATAGCTGGGTCAGGTGGCAGGGGTGGGTTACGTTTTGGGTTGAAATGTTCTTTAGAGGCTGACCAAGCCCAAGTCTGGCTTTCTCAGCTGTTCTCAACAAGCTTAAGGGGCCGTGCCCTAGCCAGTGGAGGAAAAATCCCCTCCCTTGTTGGAACGAGCCCCACAGCAGCATCTCTGGTATATGGGAATTCAGCCCTTCATGTGCAGGGAGCTGCTGGGATTTCTCTGGGCTTTAAAAAGACCTGGTTCCACCTCTTTAAAAAAAGGAAAGAAACAATTAGAGAATTTTACCCTGTTTGCCCGAGGTTCCTTCGGCATCTGTAACCCACTCTAATGTACTGTGGCTCCCTGTCCACCTCCGGTGCCTGGCCCCCAGCCACAGCGTTGTGCGTCAGCACTAGCCTTCGACATAAGTCGGGGCTCTTAGAGCCAGAGCTCCCAGAGTCAGTCCCTGCTGCTGACCCATCTGGTGTCTCACGTCACACAAGGACAAGGGTTTTGCCAGTGTGGGCACTAGCTGTGCCATTTCCTGGCTGCTTGTGCCAGATGCAATCTCACCTCTGTAGGTGGAGTCTTGCCTGAGCACCCTGACTGGCAGAAGCTCCTCAGGGACAGCGGCTGCCCACTTCAGCCAGAGAAGGACTATATGGGAGACGTGTGGTGAAGGCACCGGCCTGGGAGTGCTGTGGTCAGGTCCTGGCTCTGGGTGTGACCTTGGTCAAGACCTGTAGGGTGAGTTTCACACAGGGACGTAGGCACTTCGCAACAACTTTTAGGTGCAACTGACAAAACACTGTTCAGATGTTGCCTGCCTCTGTAGGAGGCTGAGTTCCCAGTGGTCAAAGTCCCCTAAACTGCCACCGAGAGGCTGCTCTCTGGCCAAGCCCCAGCCCTGAGAGAGCATGCATCCCAATAGCCCAGCGGCCAGCGTGCTGAGCATGCATCCCAATAGCCCAGCGGCCAGCGTGGTGAGCTGGAATGCGGGGAACATGCCCAGGCAGAGGGGAGTGTGGGCACCACCACATGGGAGGCTCTCTCTCTCTGGAGCTTTTCCACTTTGTATCAGTAACTGGACATTTACTGGAACAGAGACTGACACCTGACTCTCCCACCTCCCAGGTGAGTGCCTTACCCACCAGGTTACAGGGTCAGTCACGGGCCCAATTACTACTGAATACAAGGTGGAACAGCTTTAATAGGAGAGAGTGATTAAAAAAAAAACAGTAGCCAAGTGGTTAGGGCACTTACTGGAGAGAGAGAAAACCTGGGTGTAAGTCCCTGTTCCACATCGGTTAGAGGAAGGCTGAAAACACACCTCCTACATCCTGAGCATTGGCTATGACAGGGCACCCCCTCCTCAGTTCTGTGTGTGGGCATGACATGAGGGGGGGTTAGCTTGCTTTCGTGACTCCCTTAGAAAGTGATTGGAAACCGTGCAGCATGAAACCAAGGCTCCGATGAATTTATTAAAAGCCCATCCTTGAGTGCCAGCTCTTAACCTGTCTGATAAGCCTGTTTTGATTTCCACTTGTAACTCCGAGCTTGTCAAAACCCTGTGCCCCTGACAGTGGATGGCAAGACCCATTCAGTTCAGGTATAGCCTGCACATGGATTTTTACACCCACCTTTGCTTTAACTATCCATAGAGGCTGAATGCCTGGTTTTAATGGCTGGGACCATGGGATTTCAGGGGTGACTCCAGCCAAGGAGCACCGAAAGGATGCCGCAGCAAGGTGTGTAGAGAAGATCTGCTTTCAAAAATAATGGAAGTGAGACAAGCTGGGTGAGGAAATCTCTCTTATTGAACCAGCCTCTGTTGGTGAGAGAGAGACAAGCTTTCATCTTCAGGTCAAGAGCTCTGTGGAGCTCAAAAGTGTGTCTCTTCTGCCAACCGACAGTCAATAAAAGATGCTCCTCACTCCCCTTGTCTCTCTGATGGCCTCGGACCTACACAGCTAGAATAACATTGCCAACAACATAAGTATTAGGCATCATTCAGCCTTCTCCATCACAGCATTTCTAGTCTGATTAGGCTGTGTGAGGGACCTACGGGGAAACACTACTAAACTTTGAGTCTAACGAGCTTTCCATCAGGGCATCATGTTTTAACTTCAATTAAGAGTTTGATCGTGCAACATACACTTTTAATTCCTACCAGATGTTTTTAGCACTGTGAGGGAAGGTTCAAATACAACAGGAGGGCCTTGGTAAGTGTCAGGAAAGGCCAATTACCGTGTCACAATAGGAACAACTTGCAACCACTTCCAAGAACAAACCATCTGCCAGCCCCTGTACAATGGATCACACGGTGGCGTGTGTAGGTAAACGCAGGACTAACTGCCAAGGCAATGCTGGGAACTCCTAGGGTGAGAGTCATAAAAGTGTTTCGGCCCCTAACTCCAATTGAAATCAATGGGACTTGGGCACCTAAATACCTTTGTGAATTTCCACTCTTGTTAGGTGGAGAAGATGTTCCTGGTCTGGAACCTGTCCTTATTAACACCTTCCTCACCTTGATCTTTGTGAGTAAAGTAAAAAACAATCTAGTTAATAAACTGGAGAAATACCCACATGGAACTCCCCCCACCCCACTCAAGCCCTTGTTTATTCTGGAAGGGGACGGGGGAGGAGGGACTCTTACATCTTAGCTTGTCATTTTTTTCTAAGGCAGACATAAGAAGACGCCGTAGTTTATTCTCAGGACATCTGAATAGTCATTTATTGAAAAGCCACAGTTCCCACACGTTTACAACTGTCGGCTTGTAAAAGGCCAAAGCAAAATGGATCCACTATTTTACACAGCTTCTGGAGGGGGGAATCGGGGACATGCAGTTACTGGTCAAAATGCAATGCACACGACATATATAAAAAAACATTGTGAAACAAAGGAATTTAAGTTATGGTAACAGTCTACTGGAATAAATGTTCCTATATTATTATAAACACTTCTTTGTAATCTAGGATTGTAAGTAAAGTCGCCTTTTTACATACACAGATACTTGAAACAAACAAGATGTAACATTTAGAGGGGCAAACGTTGACATAAAACAACTGCTTTGGACTGTACCATGGCATGAATGTATCCACTATGCTAGGATTTGCCTGTTGTGGCAATCAGAATTACTAATCCATTGGTACATACCCTGTACGGAGTTAATTGTATCTTTAAGAAGAAGCGTATAGTTTATTAACTGGGATGCAGAATGATTCAAACAGCTGGATTTAAAAAAAAAATGAACAGAGAACAAAAAAAATCATTTGTAACAGCCTTACTTTTCTTTTAAAAACAAAGCTGTTTTTATTAATTTTAAGCAGTTGGCATCCACAGAAGAGAAACAAAGAAATGAAAGTACTTGATTCACTCATCTTCACAACAATTTAGCATCAATGTATATACAGTACATTAATGAAGCATTGTTTAAACTTTAATTGTAACAGGGACACACCTAGCATGTATTCTATGTAGTTTTCCATTAACAGTATTAAACAATGGTGCTCCATATTGCTTATGAACATAGATATGAAATTAGGAAACCAATGAATCAAACAGAGGTGCTAATCTTATTACCACACAGCTAAATGGCAATTGTATTGGTAAACTTCTCATGGGTATTTAGAGCTGACAGAAAAATTCCTAATGTGGCTAACTGAACAACAGACTAGGTACATGCACTGGCGAAGAAGCCACCACCACGTGGGCCTCTAGACCAGAATTATCTAATCATCCTCTTCATCTTCTTCATCACTGTCCTTCATTGTGATTCCCTGAAGACCTCCGCCTTCACTAACTGACGCTGTGGCTTCTTCTACAGTCAGCCGGTTTCGCACGGTGTCGTAGGTTTTGCTGTTTAGGGTGGAGTCCAGCACTCCTTGCAATCGGAAATCTCTATAGGTTTTCTAGGAGGGAAGTGACGTGTTTGGAGGGAGAGATAAACAGCACAAAGTCAAGTTTAATTCCCCAACACAGATTTCTCATGCTTCATTTCAAGAGTCATCAAAAAGTGGGCCTGGTCCTGCATCAGCAAGCCATTAACGTCCATGGACATATTCCACGGACATCACAGACACAAAGGGGATTTTACATGGCAGTGGCAATGCAGTGATGGGTGTAACTTGTGCCCTCTTTATACTGCCAGAGAAATAGAAAATGGCCTTTGTGTAAATGAGACTCTGGCCACTTTTGGCCACTTCAATGGGAGTTTTGCCTAAGTAAGGACTTCAGGATCAGGTGCCCACTGTATTCATGATGACAAGCTGCAAAGTATATTGGGGTGTATCCAGTTCCCCTTGGCAATGTATTGCTGCAATACATACTATCGTTATTTTCCCTCATAAAATAAAAACTCCATGTCACATAAAGACATGGTTACATGGCACCAAAACTCTCTACTCCAGTGAAATAAAGATAATTTAAATACTCTATCTACAGAATTCAAATCTTGTTGACAAGTACAGTCCTGCACATTAGAGACACTGAATATATATGTCAAACACACTGTGCATAAGTGTATCTGTTTATATCTTCCCCTCCTTCCACAGTCTGCAGCTATTGGTAAGTTATAAAGGTTTCCTGGATAGTTAAGCATTAAAATTAACCTCTTTTTATCTGAATTTAGGTTTGGAACCTTCTTGATCAATCTCTGTGAGATAAGACTCCAGAAGTAATACCATTAATTTAATAACACACTATAAAACAGTAACTGGATTAAAAAGTTACTTGTGGGTCAGAACATGCTCAAACTGGTTCTAGCAGCTACCCAAAGCAATGTTGGCTTTAAAAGAACATAAATCCAGAAAAATAATTCCTCAGCTAATTGAACGAATAGAGATTATTTGCTCATGCCTATTGTTCCAATTTATGAAAAGTACACAGTACATTTCAGTTGAAATTTTGTTACACTTTGATTTGTTCTTGGTATACAGAAAAATACAAACATTTTAAAACACTAGGCCAAAAAGCATCAAATAGAACCTAAAATGATCAAAAAACCTATTTACCCCCTTCTGTGATCTTATTTCACGTAAACCACTGTGATTTCACGCTGAAATAATTATCATTAGTCCAAGACACACACACATGCACAGAAAAAAAATGCTACTTTCAGGGTATGTTATCTCACCTTTGTGATCCCTTAGAGTTGATTGTATATACCCATTGTAAAAGAAACTACTTCAATTAACTACGAGAACAATCATGATTTTCATTCTGACAATAAGCACAAGACATATTTAAATATTTTTAGGAGTAAATATTTCCCTTCAGCCAAGTCTTGGAATTTTTTTAATTGATCCCCAAGTTAAAATGGATTAATTAGTGTGATCAACATGTTTGCACATAAAAAAGTCAATTTTTGGAATGTTTATTGTACAATTAGTTAAATGTCAATAATATATTTCCCCCCTTGCAGTGTAAATAACTATGTAATTATTGTGGGAAGTATTTTTCTAATCTATATCTGTCTCAAATTCCCATTGATTAATTTTTGTACTTGCAGTATCCCCATATGCATCTAATATAAACTGTTCTAATTAATGATTTACTCGCTTGGCTGCAGAATACATTTCCTCTAAGAAAACCTACCACACCCAGTGCTTCCAGTGCTAAGATGTTTGCAAAGTCATATAAAAATTATTACCTTTACCATCCTAATAAGAGTTTTCAGTTGGTAAATGTGAAGCTGCAGGTCCATGCGGTCTGTCAACCAGGTGCAAATGACATTCATTGAGCTGGTGTACCATTGCTGCAAAAGAGACAAGAGTTCTCCAGCAAACACATCCCATGAGTATCATGAATAAACACAATCTGCGAACAGGCATATACAATCAGGACTGACCTTTTCTATTTGCCAACCTGTTACATGACTACTACAGAATTACTCGGGAATTTTTTTTAAAGCAGAATTTCAATGAATGAGCATTTCTTTTTCATAATCAGATTCTCTGCCTCCCACCCCAAAAAGGGATTATTAAATAAAACATGCACCCCAGGACTACAGACTTTTAGCACAACTCATCCATCCACAGCCTTCTCAACAAGGAACATCTATGGATGGTAACAAATGGAGAGCAACAGCACCGCTGGCTTTTCCACAGGAAGGGTGGGCAGTATCACCTTGGCCAATGATTTGATTTACCAGCGAGGATGTCAGTTTTATCCCAGTGCTTTTCTTACAGCTGCTCCACCATGACCCTGCAACTAACCACATCAAACCCAGAGATTTCTTTGCCACTTACCTGCTTTGAAATTAAAAACTCAATCAGCCGTAGGAGGCCTCTGATTCCCTAAGAGGAGCAGACTGTATGTATCAGGGGATTCTAATACAATCCGATCATGTTAGTACACAGTAACTGCAGGGCTAGATACATTGTCATAAGAGCATACAGCATTGGCTACACTATCTGCTCCAGTCTCAACCCCAACAATACTAAAGATGTAAAAGCACCTAGCAAAAAGAGCTAATTTTAAGATGTGGAAACTATAGCTCCCCTCAAGGGGCTGAACTTTTGCTTCTTGTCTGTGAAAAATGCTCGCAGCTGTGTCACGGCAGACTGCTGCCCCTGCAGAGCAGGAAGGCTCTGCTGGGCTCTGAGGTTAGAGGAGTGCTCTTATATTCATCCATCTCAGAGACATATGAGTAACACTCCCAAATGGCTGGATAAAAAGGGGGGAAAATCAAATCTTAATATGTCATCAATTTTCATCCCACTTGGTATTATCCAAAGGACAACTGAAACGGAATTAAAAAGTTACTTGTGCAGAGATATATGCACATCAACTTTCTCTCACACACACAGTACGTGCACACATCACTCCTATCTATTACTTTTCACATGTGCCAATACATGCACCAGAGACCAGTGGAAATTTAAACAAGTGCTAGTTAAAAATGCTGTTCATACCCTTCCCCTCCCCAAGACAGTGTGTCTGTTAGACAATCACATCTCTTGTCAATGTTCCATCAAACGTGGGCTGACATTTTTATTTCTCTTATAAAGCGGAACGAGACAGTTTAGTTCTTAGATTATGGCCCCATTAGTGAAAGTGTCTTTTTTAGCCCTCTTTGGATATCATCACAAAACTGCCCCCCAAAAGGTTAATTGCAATGGGGAAAAATGAAAATTGACCAGGGACCAGGGCACTGATTCCCCCCTCTGTCCTGCCCGCTTCACAGTAATGATCCTTTGTTGATTTCAGTGCAGTTACTCTGGTGTAAAACTAGTGTAAAGAAGTGCAGGGCCAGGCCCATGTTAGTATAACTTGCACATTTCAGCACTAACAAAATTCCTTCTTTAGTATGAATGGATCTGGCTGGGGTTGAGTTTGGCAGATCTGCACCTCAGCCAAACAGCAGGTAACAGAGTCACGTTATAGCCACAGGTGGTGCTAGTGGCAAGTGTGGAGTCTAACCAGGTGCCTCATTCTGGCTGCTCACTCCAGACTGCTACCAGCCATGGGACCCCCTTCCCCTTATGGCTAAGGCAATGGAAACCTATGGCCTGTCCTATCAATTTTCCCTCTGCAGGGAGATGTCTCTTCATGGAAGAAACAGGGCACAGCAGGAAGTGAAACTTCCTCAAGTAGTTTCTCTCAGGGATATATGCACATGCTTCTCCCCCCTACCACCCAGCTCCTATTGGTGCCTGGTGAAGATGGCTGCCAGAGATACCATGCGTTCAAAGGTTTCCCTGACCATAGTTGCCCCCAAATATGCCTTTAAATGGGTCTCTTGCACTACATTCCCATGTTGATGGGGCGAGTTCCCTCATCTAGCTCCTCTTCACCTACTTATTGAGGTTCTTTCCTGGGCACCCTTCACCATGGCATCTGGGTGTCCTCTCCTGCCTTGCAGGATCAGTACAGACCAGTCATTGATTTCCTAATCCAGGGAGCCACAGAATGTCCCTGGCTGCCAAATCAGCAATAGGATCTCTGAGGTAGCTGAGAAAGGGCTCAAGAGGTCCTGTAGTCAGACCACTCTCTGTTCATTATACCCTGGCATGGCATCCACTCCTTTCCCCAACGCAAGGGGAGGTTTTCTGTCCAAAGTCAATTGTAACCTTGCTACAGCTCTGGTTCGGTAGGATGTTTCCATTCTCCCTGGGGCTTTTGGGCGCATGGCATCTTTTCCATATTTATAATTTGGTTTCTGCATCCCAACTTAACTTGCATCCTCTGGTTTAACCCATTCGATTTGTTTTGTTCCCTGTAACCCTTCAGCCCAACCAGGGTCAAGTGTTTTGTAGGCATCACAGCAGAGGTGAGGTTTAAGACTCCTGTCAGGCTGACCTGTAATTAACATGCCAGTTAGCAGCAATCCACAATGAGGGCTGAGCAGAACTTAGTGAAGATGTACTTGAAAGAATGCAAGTTTTTTGTTTTTAACTTTTTATAATTAAAACATCTTCCCACCAGGTTCAGAGACACGGCTCAGCAGCACGCTCACAAAGTAACAGCCTCATTCAGCCAATTAAACCCAGAGAGAACCAGGTAGTTCAAATCCCGGTGTACTCTGTTCATTATACTGCACTTAATTACCGTCTAGTGATCTGGGAAACATTAACCTCTGCGTGTTGGGAACCCTGAATATAACATTCATTTGGCTGAGTAAATGAAAGGCTTCTGGTAGCCCCAAATTTACCCCCTTTAGCTAGTTTGAGGGGTCCTATGATCTCACTGAAGTAGCAAAGAGAGGAACCTCTCCCCACTTTCACTCTCTACCCGTACACACTCCCTCTACTGTCTAGCATACCTCAACTCCAGGATCGGCTTGGACTACAGCTGCTTTTCATGAGACATTTAGCCTCTTCTGTTTGAAAAAGCATGTAGCAAGCCAACCTGCTGCATGTTAAATGTTTGTATTGACTGTTTTCTGTGGAAGGAATTGGAGTTTTCCTGCACGTTTACTTAGTGCCTAGAAGCTGTGAGAGATTAGTAGTAAGGTTACTTGCCAGGGGCTATCTATGGCTGGAATCCCTTCCCACATTCCTTGTATATTCCCGTCTGCAGGCTACCTCACAAAATACACCAAAAGCAGCACATGAGCGTCAGATTCACCCCAGGGAGTCCATTTGGACCCAGCAGACCAGGCTAAAGGTGGTGCGAGGGCGCTGCCTTGCCTATGGCCCTGGCTTTGTTTTAATTTGTTCCTTTACTATCGCTGAGAGAACAAATGGGTGAGCCACAGCATAGCTGGTTAGTGCTACGGACTGTAAAACACTGGGACTAGCCCTTCTGGGGAGTCTGTTGACTGATTTCAAAGGCCCTCTGTGAGCAGATAGGGAGTCAAACCTCCTTTCCGTTAGAAAGGGATTTCCTTGATGAAAAGAATTGGCCCCAAGTTTCCAGGTCAAAGTGCCAGGCTTCCTCCGAACGTGTGACTCATTATAGACTAGTATCAGAGGAGTAGCCGTGTTAGTCTGGATCTGTAAAAGCAGCAAAGAGTCTTGTTGCACCTTATAGACTAACAGACACATTGGAACATGAGCTTTCGTGGGTGAATACTCACTTTGTCGGATACACATCCAGTATGTCTGTTAGTTTATAAGGTGCCACAGGACTCTTTGCTGCTTTCACTATAGACTGAGAGCAAGGCCTGCTGGGAAGGGGAAGCAGGAAATAAGAGGCAGGTCCCTGCCTTTCAGTGGGGACTGAAACACAGAGGGAACTGCAGTTTGCTGGTTGGGCTCCCCAGTGTGAAGGGGATTGTGGTCTCAGTGGGGTTTCCAGCTGAAAGGGGACGGGGAAATGAGCCAGCGGAGGGGCTGGGAAAGCAGGTGAGCCAGGGTAGGAGGAAGGCTGGGAGAAGACCGAAGTGCAAAGCTGAGGATGGAGTGGACAGTGGCTTCACTGCCTGGGGCTCCAGGGTTGGAGCATGGGCCAGAGGCAGGGCCCACGTTTCCCAGAATCTCCGTTTCACCATGTAGAGTGGGTGTGGATAAAGTCCTGCAATCACAGGGGTGACTCTGGGCATCCCTACCCTGAAGAAAGGGCAGTGGACCAGGCAGGGTGAAGGACTTTATGGCTCCTGTCCTCCTCAGGGGAGGAAGATTTAATAGTGGGGTTCTCTCAGGTGAGCCTACTTCAAGCAGCGTTATCTGCTGGCAGGGTAAGCGACTATCCCAGCAATCAGCTGGGAATGACATCACAGGCAGGGTGCAGCTGTCCACAGCGCCACTTCCTCCCCAAATTCCATTGTATAGCCAGACAGAGGGGCATCCATGGGCATCTACTGGGGTGCAGCACTCTCTGTTCTACCCACACAAGGCTCCCATCCCCTCCACTGCACACTTCCATGGGAGAGAGCCGCAATCCAAGGCTAACATCTCCTGACAAAGAACTGCTCCAGAACACAGAGACCCTCTGTGCTTAGCTTTACAAACTTGTTCACAGAGGGCGGGGATAAAGGAACAGAAGATCAGCCAGTGAAAAGGCAGGGGAGTCATTTTTCACTTGGTGACTATACTGTACGCCACCTGGGGAGGAAATTACTGAGAGTGGAGGGCGCTTTAAGCTAGCGGAGAAAGAGCTACCAAAATCCAACAAGTGGGAGCTGAAGCTAGACCAATTCTGAGTGGAAATAAGATACATTTTTTTACAGGGAGGGTAATTAACCATTGAAGCAACTTACCTAGGGGTGTGGAGGAGTCTTTGTGAATTGGAGTCTACATCAGATTGGATGTCTTTTTTCAGACACTGTGCTGTAGCTTAGTCAGAATTTATGGGCTTGATGGGGAATCCCTAGGGGAAATCCTCTGGCCTGGGCTACACAGATCAGACTGGATGATCACAATGATGCCCCAGGCCTTAAAATTGATGGGTGAGCTTCTGATTCTCTAAGAAGCGCAGCACGGGTCGCACAGCCTGAGGGAATAGAGACTACGGAGCACGAAGCCACCTTTGTGCCCCTGTAATCCTGGGCTACGCCAAGGGCTGCTTCAAACAACTCTGGGATCTCCCTGGCTGAATTATGTACTGCTGTGCTGGCAGGCACCAGCACACACCTCCTGCCCCATTCCCTGCATATGTCCTAGGCCAGGGCTTGGAAGGGGTCCTCAGAAGGCAACTTTATGGCCATTCCACAGCGCTTGCAGCAGAGTAATTTTCCCCCTGCACAACCAGGTCTGCTTTATGCCACTCCAGCCCTTTTGTCAGGCATTCATTGGCCAGAGAGGGGTGAGGGCCTCATCTGATGAATCTATGCTAATGTTGTTTCTCTGATATTATCTGCTCAACAGTTATAGCAACACTATGCCCCAAAATATGAAACTGTAGAGAAACTCGAAAGAAGATGGTTTCATTTCTTCAAATGGCTCATGCCTTTGGTTCAAGTGAGCCATGACCTCTGGCTGCCACCATCCACCTCTGAGCCTGTGCGCCAGAAAATATCACTCCCCTCCTTTAAATGCCTCCTTAAAGGCTCATTCCTTTGAGTTAGGCTTCCATCTCCACCCTGTTTGGAGACTATTCCTAAGTTTCACTAAAGTATTAAAAACAACATCCAGAGAGCAGATGAGCATGCAGCCATAAGAACATCTTATGATCTTCCACCACTGTATCTCATCCTTTCCATACACAATCCACCTTCCTTTGTTTATTCTAAATGAGTGGTGAGTCTCTTGGGGGCAGGGATCAGTCTTTATATTTGTCAGTAATGTGGCATGCAAGCCTTTGTGTGTCAACTATTCAATAAAAACAACCACCTCAGCCTTGAGAGGACAGAACTTCCACAGTATCAACTGAAACAAAGAGCTGGACCAACCAAGATGGCAGCCCCTGAAGGTGAATTCACGGCTTATTCAATCTTTAAAAAACAAAACCACTTATCAGTTATTTACTCCCCAAAGCAATTATCATTACAGTCCATGCAATATCATCACCATAAAATACCAGTGACTTCCAACACTCTTCTAACAGCGTTGGCAGTTTTGCTGTTGAGTTTGCTAACCTACATTTGATCCCCTTCTTTCCATCAGCATTTCATGTGAGTCTTTGGAAACATAAAACAAATGAAGCTAAATTATCTACTAAAGACAATGCATTCAAACACCCAGGACACTGGGGAGGTTCAAACTGGATTCTGACTAGGATCCAAATGTGTCCCCCTTTCCTCCTATGGATAGGAAAGCATTTGCTAATAAAACATCAACCATGCATATCTTTAAAACATAAGGCATACATGTGTATTTCTTCAATGTATTAAAATGATCTGTTCCCCAAGGCTAAGCAATCAACTTCACAAAAATTTCAATACTGTAAGTTATAGATGAGGTACAATTCAAGGGATATCTGTTAATACATTTATCCTGATTTTAAAAAAATCACATCTATCA
Organism: Chelonoidis abingdonii; assembly: GCF_003597395.2. Taxonomy (NCBI): domain Eukaryota; kingdom Metazoa; phylum Chordata; order Testudines; family Testudinidae; genus Chelonoidis; species Chelonoidis abingdonii. The sequence goes on along the minus strand of NC_133785.1, from coordinate 37,127,436 downwards.
ATTTTTTTAGATTTAATATGGCATTCTTCAACTGCTGCATCTAAGCTTTGCATATGCATAAAAATAGAGTAAGCTATGAGTGAAATAGATACTGAAACAATCACTAGAGACGATATGTTATTAGAAGGAAGACGACTTCTGATTTCATGGCTAACACAAAGATGTTCACATTTCCACATGATTATATATATATATTTTTACAAGTAATCTTGCTCTCCCACACAGAAATGGGATCTTAGACACAAGAGACAAAGTCCTGTTGCGATATGAACTAAATAGTTTCTTCTGCCTGTTCAGCTGTTGTACTTAATAAAAATCCTTCAAAAATTATAGCAATCTTTTCTCAGAGCATTTCATACAAAATCATAACAAATTATGTTCATTATTATGCGTTTATGCTCACAGAACCCATAGGTGGGAGACAACTCAGCAGAACCTGGATAACACTGTTCAAGCAATGCTTTTATTTGTGTATTGAAATGACTTCTACACGGAACAATTATGCTCCTGACACCCATCCATATTCTAAAATGCATTAAATTATCTGTTTACCAAGGCTAAGCCATCAGTTATGCAACATTTAGTTCCTAACGTAAGGCAGCCTAATTGCAACATAGAACTCTTGGTGTCTCACTGCTATGAATATATTGGTAATATTTGGCTTTGCCGTAAACAACCCATCCGATACTTTGACACTGGGGATCCAAGCTTTTCCTTGCCCAAGCAGGCCAAGAATACTATCCCTCAATGGGGCGCTTCCCTTTTGTAAGTTGCCTGCTCAAGCAAAACTCCTACTGAGTCAGATCCTGGAGTCCCGACTTTGTTTCTGCTCAGACCTTGCCAATTTCAATGGCAGTTTTACCCCAGCCAGGCATGAATTAAAAACTAAGTTCTTTTCCCAGCAAGGATTTCAGTTGGCATCTTTAGGTAGCCTCCTAAGGATTCCAGTTGCTCTTGCAGTCTGCCATGATCCAGTCTCCTTTCTTTCACAGCCGACCTGACTGCTACTCTTGCTGGGGCAGAAGAGGCAGATTCTGAATCTCCTGAACAGACCCAATAGAGGGTGCTGAAGCATGACCTCTGGCAGGCTTTGACCGTTACCGTGACAACCTCCCAGCCAGCCTGAGCAATAGGTTGAATGCCTGGAAGAGGAGAGTTTGGAGTCTGCGCTATGGAGCTGTTGAAATAGCAGGCTTGTCTCTGAATATATAAATGGCAAAAATTGATATGAATAAATCTGCAAGTAGCACACAGACTGTGGCACGTTTTATCAAAAACTGTGCTGGGTTCCTGTGCTTTTGGGGAGGTGGTGTCATTACACATACACAAGAACATCTGCAAACTCCCATTCTCTTTAGTGAGGTCTGAATGGAAGCATGACCTCCTGTTCCTTGCCATGAACCTGGAGTTCACACTCATATTTTACATGTTACAGGAAGCCACAGTTCACCCCAGGGGTGCTGCAAACAGAATCTCATAAGCCAGATGCAGCACTGCTTTCTAATGCACCTGAAGGAGTTGTATTCTTCATTCAGAAGCTCACATACTAGTAGCTTAAGGTCACTTCAGCTTTTGTAAAGGGGAGGACAAAACCAGGAATGCTTATGGGGCTGGGTTGTCAGCAGGGTAGCAGAGGGATTACAAGAAACCGGTGACTCTGCCTCTTTCTGCCTTTGCGGGTAGTTTTTTGTGTGTGAACAAGTGCCATACAACAGATTGAGGCTGCTATAAAAGCCTGGGACTGTGCAAGAGCACCCTGCTGAGCCTCAGCTGTGCTTGCAATTAGCAATAGGCATGAAATGATTATTGTTGTGGTGGCTGATGGCAATCTGAAGTGACAAGTTTTATGGGGGAAGTTGCAGCGGGGATGTGCGGCAAGTTTTTGCAAACCATTAATCGGAGGCTGCAGCAGGGTTTAGTCAAAGCTATTTTGTGTCATTCAAAACATCTTACAAGGATGCTGAAAGAATATTTTCTGCTCTCAGTGCCTCGGAATGGAGTTTTTCTAGGTCAGGGATTCTTTACTGGCCTATTTCGTGTCAAAACTACCCATTTGCCTCAAATTAGCAGAAAGCTTGTAGTTAAGGGCTAGAGATTAAGCATACAAAATTACTCAGCAGGTGACTGCTGGGGGGGGATTTGGGGGTTGAGAAGTCTTTAAAACTGACTACAAGACATTCTATACTTCTGACAAAAGAACATAGTAATCCTACCTGCTTGCTTTAACCACTCTTGTGTGTCTTTTATTATGTGCTTTAATGCTCATGAGAGCAAAACTACCGGTGATACTACTCAATTACCATAGTAACTCTCACCTATGACCCCGATTTCAGTCCTTGCTTTCCAACCAGAACCAATCCAAGCAATTCAAATCTATTTAGAACTGTGACATACCAGTGTCTGGAAAGCGCTGAACACAGGCTGCCCCTTCTTTTTGTCTGGCACATGAACTTGTTTTGAAACGTTGAAAGGAGGCTGTCGAGCAAGCCTTTGAATTCAAGGTGTTCCGAAGGTAACGGATTCTGCAGCAGGAGGCTGCCTCCGTGAAACCCAGCATCAAAGCAGCACAAAATAAGGAGGCCACGCACCGGGGCACAAAAGAGGAACGTACTCACGTCTGGCCATGGGTTTCGTTGTTAACCCGACACATGAATTTGCTGCGAAACAGAAGCCCCTTCTCAAATAGTTTGGTACTTTTCTCTGATTGGCCATACACTCGTGTCCATTCTCCACTCACTGAGCCAGGTCCTTCTGCTCAAGTCAACGGAGCTATGCTGATTTACACCAGCTGAGGATCTGACCCCATATAAGAATGTAAATTGGATCAGGATCAATATCAGCGAGTGTATGGAGAGAGAAGAGATGGTCAAATTCTACTTTTAAGGCTGTCACAACAGTTCATGGAAGCTACATTTCATTTTTCCCTTAGGAGGGAACGTACATCTGCAGCCCTGGATAACTCCCAAACCTGTATTTTAGTAATCAAGTCTGCACACAACTGAGAACTTACTTTGCATGCACATTACTTTGCTACATGAGTCTACAACAATCCACAAGTTGTCCTTTCATGCCACACCTATCTAGCCATGTAGCATATGAATTGGAGCCTTGCACCTGGAGTATGCAAACTAGGAGTGCAAATGTGCACACAACTCAGATGCACAGACCTAAATTCTAAAGACAAGGTCCTTTAAGACCAATTATATAAGAACATTTATAGTGAAGAATACTAAGATAGGGGCTGCAAAACGTCATGCTTCAGGCCATCAATTGATTATTATAGGGGTAAGGAAAGATTTTGCACCCCACCACCATATACCCTATTGGCCAGGTGCATTATAGGAGGTTCTCACTATCTTCTGAAACATTAGGCACATGGTATTGTCAGAGGCAGGATACAGTATTTGATGATTTGATCTGACATGGCTCATCCTCCCCATTCATCTTATTGTACAAGAGAATACTGGAAATGTTCACATTGAGAAGGGCACAAGAATGATGCCACTTCTGGCCGTCTGCGGTCCCCTGAGCTTCAAGGGTTTCCCCTCAAACTTGCTTCATTACCCCACCCTCAAGGCCCTGTACAGTTCCTCTAGGTACAGATTCTTGTGAGTCTCTCAAGTGTTCCTTCTCAGTCCCCTAAGAGGGGTTTGCTGAGGAACAACATGGCTTTTTCCCTGCTCACTGTGACGGGGCATGCTGGCTCCATATTGCTTCTCAGATCCACCAACCCAGATGTGAAGGACTCAGCTGTAGTCTCACACACAGAGTTGTGCACGGTAGTACATTGTGCTACTGCTAGACAGCTGAACTGGCTCTCCTACTTCAACAGGAGACAAATGACAACTCAGACAGTGTATGCTGAGAACAACAGAATCCAGAACTTTGCAAAAGTGATTGGTCCAAATGGTAACTGCTCAGTGGGTGACTCATGTATCTTTCACACCTTTATCTTTGTAGAAAAGTGTCTTGTGCAAAATCATGTGACTCCCTGTGGGTGACTTCACCAAAGCAAAATTTACTTTAGGGGACCTTTAAAACCCCAAATGTGCGCCTCAGTAGTAGAGTGGGGCTCCACTACCTTCACCCTTCCATAGTCATTGACACCTATACAAACTGGATGTAGAACGTTACCAGTGGTAGAGATAGGGTTTACAGTGGTTTTGCCCAGGTGTAGATGATGATAAGCATGAGTGGGTGGAAAGTCAGGAACATTATATTTCACACATGCTCATTTTAAAAAAGTTCAGTTCTGGGATAGCCCAAAGGCATTACCATGTGAGAGAACTGGGTCTGATGGCAACCCTTGGGGTCAGATCTTTGGCCTTGCTCTGTCCTGAGGCTGCTCTAAGTTGCATCAGGGTCCAAACTGGATTGGAAGCGGTGGGAGAAAGGTGGTGTAATGTCATCTCTGGCTACCCCCTCCCCATGGCCTGCACTGAACAGAGCTTAGCCAGACCAGCAGATCTAGCCCCAAGCCCTTTGCTCTAAGCAGAGGCTACAGCATTATGGGAAGAACTGTCTTATTTTCTGTGGAAGTGTAACTACGCACCGCTGGGTCGCCTCCTTGTGGCGCACCAGGGGATTAGCTCTCGACCAGTCAGATGCGCTCTCCTTTGGTTGCACGCCCCCTGGGCTGTATCCCTCTCTCTGACTTGATTTGTCCCCCCTTCATGGCTGGGCTCTTCAGCCAGGTCATTACAGTTTTCCTCTTTTGGGGACGCAAAGTTCTTCTGGACAAAGTGTCTCAGGCAGTCTTCTGCTCCACTGCCCAGACTGGGCCACTCTCCCAGGAGACGGTAAGGGAACCTGGACCCTCTCGCTACCCCAGCTTCCAGCCCAGGGACCCTACGATTAGCAATCCCAGACCCTGTTGCTCTTTCCCTGAGCTTTTTCCTACTTTTCGTTATTTTCTGCCCTACCCCGGGTCACCACCGGAGCTTCCTCTGCTCCCTGGGGTGACTTCACTCCCTTTGGTTCTTGCCAGAGTCTACAGTCCAAGACGCAATTCCAGGACTTATTTCCCTCCTTGTCTCTTGCCAATTCCCCTTCTTCTCTAGGGAGTGGCAGCAGAATTCCTTCCTGCCACCTCCTCTTAACACTAACGTCCTCTCTTTCTGCCTATCCCAGCATTTCCCCTAGCGGGGCTTCATCTGCCATTAGCCCATATCAGCCCTGACTCTCCTCCCGGTGCAGCCTGTCACAGGGTTAATTGGCTTTGAGGGGGACAGACACCCCAGCACAAAAAGGCTAAGTACACTTCCTTGTAGAATCCCTGAGGGCTGAGCCGCAGGCACAGTGCTGAGGGGATACGGGAGAAGGGCCTTGAATTTCTAGGCACCACAATAGAGGGCACATAGAAATGCCCAGACCAGAGAGTTTGAGACGGCAGTTAAGTTGTGGAGTAGGATGGTGGCAAAGACTGGTGTGGAGACTCATGAATTTAACAATAATTCGTCAGCACCGATCAGAAGATGGGAACAGAGAAACTTCTGCCACGAAAAGAAAAACGTCTCTGCCCTGCTGAGCCTCACCCCACGCTAGTGCCCTTCCCACGAGTTCAGAAACTTTTCTCCCAGTTTCTCAATTAAAACCATATTTGCTATTATTATTATTGCCTCCCGGCCTGCCCCCGAAGCTGATAGCTGCGTAACTCTTCTGCAGAGGGTTGGCCACCGGTAAGATTACCTTTCTGAGCCAGGAACCCTCTCTGTGTAACCAGGCACACGCTGGGATGACTCCGCCAGCCAGCGTAAATCGATGAAGCTCCATGTGTTTGTACAGCACCTGGGGTAACAGTGTCTTGGCCATGACTGGGTTCCGAGGGGCTACGGCAATGCAAAGAATAAAATCAATAGCCTATGATGATTTGCACACCTGCTGAGGATCTGGCCTCTAGCCTTCACTCCCTGCTCTCATTGGCAGAGGCCCCAGTTCACACAGCTGTATGTCGGAATATTTTTGGATTTTTCAGACGGCAATCCGAGAAGTCAGTGAGAAGTTACCACATTACAGATCCCCAAAATAGTTAAACATAAAATTAATGATGAGTTAATGTTGTAAGCATTGATCAGCCAGCCTTACAATCAATGCTTCCAATAAAAAAGCTCCCCCTTTTATAGGGCAGAATAAGAAATTAAACACTTGTGGGCTCATTCTAAAGAATGAATGAAATTGAATAAGCTACCTAGTACTTGAGATTCACAGTGAGTGCTTGAATAGAGCAAACCTCCTAAGTTGAATGGATTGCCTTTTGGGACCAATTTGTCTCTTTTCACTCTTTATTCTTCCTTTTTTGCTGACAGATGTACAAAGGCGGAACTGCGCTGTGCAGCTTATCTACATGCACCCACAGCAGCTGTCACTTTTGTCGAGCAAGTTAATCAAGCAAATGCCACCATATCCCACTTTCTATAAGGAACAACATGTTATAGACAGTAGTCTTGGGAGAGAGAGAAGGAGAGAGACTTTATTTTAACTTTGATTAGCTTGAATTTTTGTGTGTGTGTGTATGTGCACATTTTTCAACCAACTGCACAAGCCACACTTTTGTCTTCACTCAGCACAAATATTTAAATATTATTTTAAGTGTAATTTGCACTATTGGGAGGGCTGTCCAGTTTTAATTAAATTTAAAGGACTTAGAGACAGGGTTCAAGAAAAAGAGAAGTGGAAGCTTTTTGTGTGTGTTAATGCTTGTTGATAATAATATATTGATTGTCAATCTCTAAGCCAAAAAGATTAGTGTAGGAAATACTATTATCTGGATGCCACAAGTGAAGTGCTAGCTTCATTTCCCCCTGCTTTTTCTTTGTAAATCAGTTTGAATCCCTGGTTGTTATTTATCCATTTTCTTTGATAAAAGCTACCTACAATTGTGTGGCTGATTTTTTTTTAACCCCCTGCCTCATTAAGTACATAATAGCATTTATGTGTGGGTCTTTCTGCTCTTTAGCCTTTCAGGCTTATGCTTATATTCCTTGATTACAACCAAGTTTCAAAACTTCTGAAGTTCACAAACAATTGGATATACAGCAATATTGTATATATCAAATTCTCCACTACTATCACCACAGGCTATAAAATCACAGGCACTATTGAGAAAGAATATATAAATAGCTGTCTTTCTGTTCTACCACCATGGACCATACAATAAGAATATCTGATCTCCGAGTAACTAAATATTCTACAGAGCACTTAAAAAGGTGGCTGTCTTTCTGTATACCACCACAGACCACACAATAACAAAGCATAACCGAAAGAGTATGCAGAGACAGCTGTCTTTCTATTATAAAACACATTATTTTATAGCTCACACTATTCTTTTCTGCGTTGTTTCTTTCAAAATATAAAAGTTGATAACTGGGTTTTTTTTGGTAAAAATTTGTGATGCGCTAGCTTACCTTCCAGTAAGGATTTCCAGCTGGGTTATTCAGAAACAGAATACACATTTCAGAAATATTTCGGGTACATGCCCTATTTAAGAAACGTAGAACAGCAAACAGAACCTTGCTCACAAGAGTAAGGACTTCAGTAAGTAAAGATTTTGTAGGATAGGGTCCTATGTTAGTGGGAATATAATAAGCAATATGCCTTCAATTATGTTTTGCTAACATTCAGCTCAGTAAGTGCTAAATGGTAGTGCTATGTTTTTATTTATTACTATTCTATTGTTAAAGCACCACAGACATCTATGGTACAGCATAAGCAATATGAACCCTGGTTTAAATAAGTGACTGAAGTGTTTTGCTAAGACTACAGATTTACATTTCAGCAAAGATTTTTTTTAAATACTACTATAATGATTTCACTGCAGATACATTTAGAGTAGTTCCTACAACCCTGCTGCTCTGTAACTTCTGATTGTTTTCCCCCCTGTATTATTCCTTGGCTGTGAAATCTCATTCACATTGAAAGCTTAACTATGTGGGCAGGGTATAAAGTCAAAGGGGATTGATATTAAAATCATTTGTATTATTATTTAATAATACCACAGTGTCAGCTTTACATAATAGGATCAAGCCACTACCCTGAACTATTAATCATCTGTCTAGGATGTAAATGGCATTGAATTACATCATATTTTTCAAAAGAAACCACAAAAACGTTCTTTGAATCATGTAAACGGAATGCCTTAGACACAACAAGGAAGGAAATTCAGAGTGAAAGCTGAAACTCACACACAGTTGTGTTTAAGTATGGCAGGCTTTTTGCAGTACATATGGTAGCTAAGATCACCCACTGTTTGAGGACCTCAGCAAAAGGGTGAGTTAAGGATGGAGTTTCATCCTTAATTGGGTCTAAGTTTGATTTGAAGGGGTCTCTTGCATATCATTCCCATCAGTGCTAATGGAAGGTCCATATAGAACTTCCTGGTGTCTCTAGCAAACGGACTTGTTGGTTGTAAATCGTTGGTTGTAAATGGTTATGAGATTAGACATGCAATTCCCACTATTATTAATGGAAAAAGATGCCTCTAATCTGGAGTTTTTTTTGCTTTGCATTTTGTATGCATCTATCTGGTCTCGCACTTACGTTATAAATAAATTGTAAACATACGAATCATTTCATTCATGGAGAGCCTCTGCATTTAGCGCTCTGTGCTGCATACAATTAATTAACAATTAGAATATATTTTGTACACCACCACCTAAGCATTCTGGGATGGGTTAAGGCTCCTTAACTCCAAATTATAGTGCCTCTGATGCCCTTCAGCTCCTTAACGTTATCCAAGCACAGATTTCAACAGAGAGAGTTTAAAAAAAGCCAACTGGAGGCATTAACTCCTGCACCTTCACGACACTGGGACAGTTGTGAAAACAATCTGAGCTTTATATTTATCACATAATTCGTAACCCATGTAGTTTCCTCTACATTTCTAAATAGTTGCATAGGATTTAGCCACACAAGTCCCATCTAGTCTCACCACCTGGGACTGTCCTTTCCTGAGAGCCAGTAAAAGAAGCAGTGTCCAGTCTCAGCAGCACTTGGATGGGGGATGTCAAAGGAACAAGCGACTTACTGTAGGAAGGGGCCTGTCACAGAGTGTGAGCAAACTACAGTGGATTCATCACTCTGTGGACTTCGTAAACATCCCCACCGGGGCCAAACTGAGGAGATAATTGGTTAAACACCAGGTGATGAACCAATTAAAGCAATTCAGCTCCTCAGCTGAGGACAGTTAAAAGAGATACAGGAAGAGGAAGGGGAAAGAGGTGAAGGCCTGATGGACAGGCCAGAGCAGCCCAGGCTCTTGGGGAGGGGAGATTTCTCCCCCCTTTCCCTCTGTGCTTAGGGAGAAGGTCATAGCCTTATGCCATGGGGGACAAGGACTTCTGGAGCCCATTCTACATAAAGCACACGGTGGTGAACCTATGCAGGAGTGTGTGAGGATGCTGGCAGTGAGGAATCCAGGGTGAGGGAACCCCGCCACATGACAGGGCCTGAACCAAAGCTCACTGAAGTTGGTGGGATTACTAGGGTGAGTAAAGTTAAGCACACGTGTGTTTCTAGGGACAGGACCTGAGAAGGTGGCGCTCTCCTGAGTTATGATGGAATCAAGCCCCCAGCCTGGTGTGGTTGCGGTGAAGAAGATGCTGTTTTTATGATAACAGGTAAAAGTAAAGTCTTGGCCTTTAAAGATTTATAACGCTTCTCCTGGCCAAAATTCATTGCCTGTAGGATTCGAAGGTGAGAAGAATGCAGCTGAATACATGTTTAATTCTCAATAACAAAGCCCGTGCAAAGGTGTAAAAGCCATGGGGATCCAATAAACTGATGTGTTGCAACCAGATGGCCTCAGACTCCAATACTGCAACTGTGTCCAGACAGAGCCCTGGCTCCCTGCAGGTGCAGGGGTCTGCCAGGTTGGAACAGTTGCAGGATATGGGTCTTAAAAATTGCTTCTGGGTTGTGACTGAGGGAGTCATGACATCCAGGGAATAGCTGGAGCACCTGTGTGTGTGTGTGTCTGTGTGGTCCTCTTGGATCACAGCTGCCCTGTGGCCCCTGAATGGTGGCTTTTCTGACGTAGGATATTGCACCTCACCCATGAATATTGCACCTCACCCACCCAGTGTTTGCAGCAATTAATTCCAAAGGACACATGCCTCTTCAAGTTGTTCTTTAGGGCCCCAATCCTCCAAATGCTTGGGGGTAACTCTACTCAGACATGTAGTCCCACCAGAGTCAATGCTGGTTATTCACCCCCAGTCAATAGGGCTACTTGGATGAGTAAAGTGGTATGTGTTTACAGGATCTGGCCCTCCATGTGGTCTGGGTGTACTGACATGCTTTGCTCTTGGGTAACTGTCCTTCTCTTCCTCCCAAGCAGATACAGCTGTGCAAAACTCACACAGCTTGTAGCAGGGCACGTTACACACAAGTGATCACTGCCCTGAAGGGTTTTACCCCCACCACATTTTACATTATTTGCAATTTTGATAAAATAGTTTTTGCATAAATAAGATGGTATATTGATTGCAATGCTGTTTTCTGCATTTAAAGTAGTCTCCACTTGTGTTTTTTTTTTTTAAATTTATAGAAAAGATGTTGACATTTTAAACCGAGGTTCCCATATAAAGAGCCTGGTTAAACATAATAGCTACGTAACATTTTTGTAAAGAGCCCAGCCCTTTGTTTGTCAAAGCAATATAATACAATGACAGTGTAATTGGATGTAATGTTGATTAATAAGATGCAATGTATGTTATACAATACTTTAATTGTACAGGGTTTTTTAGATTTTAACACTAGCACTGAATCAAAAGACTTCAAAACCTGGAGCTGGGAACCTTTCATTGAGTTCTCTTGTATAGCCTGCACATTCCAAAAAGTGTAGTTAAAGGCTGCCTAGGTATTAACTGTGAACTGGAAAAGGGTGAATGAGGAGAAAAGGATCCCCTGGTATCGTACATGGGATTTCAGGACAGAAAAAAGAGATTTATTTTCCAGCTCTTGCTAAGCATTTTTGTACGCTGATATCATAAGTGCAGGGCGAGCTTTAAAGGAATCTTGGGGAAAGAAAAGAGCTGCAGATCAAGAGAAATGAAGTGGCCTATAACTGCTAATCTAACATGCACCACTGGCTCACTTGCTACCCTGGGAGCAATTGTGGGGGACGGGACTGCAGAGAGAAAAGGGAACGAGGCATGAAGAAGCTATTGGACATCAAACAATCCTTTATTGTCAGTGCGGAGGGCCCAATCCTCCTCCCAGCACACAGCGTATGCTGTACACAGGTGTAAGGAATCCTGCTCCATAGGCCGTGGGAAGGTAGGGGACCACTCTGTGATGACAGCTGCTGCCTCAGCCCTCCAGCAGATCATTCTGTTATCCCTGACAAACATGCATGAGGTTAGGTCAACATATCTGGATAGTCAAAGAACCACCCACTCAGCTCTGTTCTGGTTCTCCCCAGACTTGCCTTGGAAAAACCCCACTCCGTGCTGCACACAGGAACTCCCTGTTCCTCATATGTAGCTGTCCCACTGCATGCTGGGACTTCTATGCATACAAAGGAGCGGGGTGGAAAAAGGATTTGCCCAGTGGAATATAGGATTTTGGGATTTTTGCCATTGACTTATCTACAAAGTCTCAGATTCCAATGCTAAAATATTTTCTCACTTGAGTATCATGACTATTTTGTGTCACGTGAGAGCTAACTATTGACTACAGAATCATAGACATGCAGGGTTGGGAGGGACCTTGTGAGCAGGGGCAGTTCTATGTATTTTGCCGCCTCAAGCACGGCAGTCAGGTGGCTTTCGGCGGCATGGCTGCGGGAGGTCCGTTGGTTCCGCGCCTTTGGCGAACCCGCTGCTGAATTGCTGCTGAAGCTGCAGGACTGGCGGACCTCCCGCAGGCATGCCACCAAAGGCAGCCTGACTGCCGCCCTCATGGCAACCGGCAGGCCACCCCCTGCGGCTTGCCGCTCCATGCACGCGCTTGGTACGCTGGTGCCTGGAGCCGCCTCTGCTTGTTAGGTCATCGAGTCCTGCCCCCTTCGCTGAGGCAGGACAAAGTAAAGCTAGATCATCCCTGGCAGGTGTTTGTCCAACCTGTTCTTAAAACGCTCCAGTGATGGGGATTCCCTTGGAAGCCTGTTCCAGAGCTTAACCACCCTGAGAGTCAGAAACTTTTTGCCTAATATCTAACCTACATCTCTCTTGCTGCTGATTAAGGCCATTACTTCTTGTCCTCACTTCAGTGGACATAAAGAACAATTGACTCCATCCTCTTTATAACAGCTCTTAACATATTTGAAGCTTATCAGACTTCCCCTCAGTTTTCTTTTCTCAAGACTAAACATGCCCACTTGTTTTAGACTTTCCTCACAGGTCAGGTTTTCTAAACCTTTGATCATTTTGGTTGCTCTCCTCTGGATTCTCTCTAATTTCTCCACATCTTCCCTAAAGTGTGGTGCCCAGAACTGGACACAGCTCTCCAGTTGAGCTTTACCAGTGCCGAACAGAGTGGGACAATTACCTCCCATGTCTTACACACAACACTCCTGCTATCATCACACTTCAACTTTGACCCAGTCATGCTTTCCTTGGGCTCACAAAATTTCAGTGGAAATCAATGGGGCTTTTGAGGTCACAAGAGATGCAAGATTGGACCCGTAGGTTCTCATTCTAGACTAACCACCAACCGGAAGCTCAAATTAGTTAAAAACAACAGTTAAATAAAAATGGACAAGCAGGGCTCACAGTGTGCTAAGGGCAGATTTTCAAAGGCCAGATTTAAAAGCTGCGGATAGGTGCTCTTGAAAATTCAACTAGGACCTAAAGTGGCCAGCCACCTTACCCCTCACAGTTGCCCCCAGCAATGGGAGTTAGGTACCTAGGCACTTCTGAAAATCTCACTATCTGCATAACTTTAATAATCTGGCCCTACATGACTTGCATATATTGCACAGTGATAAATATGTACATACAGCTCTAATCCAACAATCTATGTTGGCTAAGCAGGAAAGACTATGTTGTTAAGCTAACTGACCTCTCATTTCAGAATTTAGGACGATTTGTCTTCTGTAATGCAACGTGACATTATTCCTTCCACAAAATGTACCTTGGATATTTTTTTAATGGCAAAATAAAGAGTCTGTTGCTTACAGTCTGCCATAAAAAGAATATTCTCCAACGCTAAAAAGCACTGTGCAGATCATGTTAGCAAGACTATGCTGACCTAAAGTAACAGAGCAATCAGTCTGACTTCTTAGAATGATTAATGGAACAATCTCCTCTGGAAAAGAAAACAAATTAACTGTCTTCACCAAATGTCTACTGAAACACGAAAAGCTGTTCTGATAAAGACATTTAAAAGGAAAAACTCTTACACGCATGTAAAATCCAGCAACAGATCTAGGACTTATTTTATTAAGAGGCTCCCTAAAATAAATTAAATGAAACCTACTTAAATGAATACTTCATGAAAGAATAAACCTTGTTAATGGAATACATTTACTAGGTAAGATCCTATTTTGGAACAAGTCTTCACTACCTTGGGCAGCTTGTCGGCAGGAACCGTAAGAAAACAGGTCTTCTCTTCCCTTTTGCCATGATTAATAAGCCTATTAAACACCTCGTCCTTTTTTAAAGACACGCTTTGCATATGAACTCCAAAAGACGAAGGGGTCAGCTGTGAAATAGCATGACCCTGCATGTGGGTTTGAAACATGTCTTTTTGTTGGGTAACCCCCCCCCATTAATAAAGGAGGGTATATACAACGTTCTTATTCCCCAGGGCAGCAATAACTCTATACAGACAACATTTTTCACCATAAAGTACTTTACGGTTTTTACTCAACTGCCATGAAGCACAGTACCTGCAATCTGACTCTCCTTTCTTTGAGTACAAAATTCAGTTGACGTGACTTCAACTGATTAAAACATTATGCCTTAATTGAAAAAACAAGCGCTGCATTAAAAGTAACTCTTCTAAAGACTTGCTTAAAACAGTGCAGTATTTCCCAAGGCCAGTCTGCTTTATTTTCTTCACTTCAAAACTGACTCTTTTTTAGACAAAAGCAGCTGAAGAAGAAACAGCACAGGGAGGTTGTCTCGGGATAGAAGTAGGAGAATTGGTGCCTCAGTGAGCAATCTGGCTGTGTAGGAAGAAAAGTAGCTGTTTTCTAAGATTCAATCAGCCAGCTGCATTAGCTTCTTCTATAGTGGTCACTATCACCATTGCAAATTTCCATATATTTAGGAGTATACGAAGTGCTGATTCAGCAGGGTACCTGGGCACGTGCGTATCGTTAAGCACACGAGTAGACCCATAGAAGTCAGTGCTAACTATTGACCTGGGCTCCAAGTCCTTTCTTTTTAAAACCTCAGTGCTGCTTCGGTTCCGACTTGTACTGACTTGATACGTTTCACATTCATGAATCAATTAATAGCTAGTATAATTGCATTTAAAAAATACGAGACAAAATCCTGTCTCATGCATCCTCAGGAGCTCAGAGCTCTCCAGAGCTATGCTCTGGCTGGACTCACAGGCATGGAGCCCTATTCCTGCTGCGATATCTAATAGGAATGCATTGCACAAAGCACTTTGCCAGTGGACAAGCCTGATCCCTGTATCAGAGATGGTGGAGCTGAGGGGCAGGGAGCTGAGCTGACTTGGCTAAGACCACACTGGGACTCAGTGGCAAGGCTGGGAATAGGACCCAGGTTTCTTGGTCCCTATTCTGGGCCCTTAACCAGTGTACGGATGTGGGGGAGGCAGCACTTCTCCTGATGTTCCAGCATGAGGTGCTCTGGGATCTCCCTGGCAGGCGGGGAGGGTGAAGGGGCCAAATGGCCCCATCTTGAAGAGCTGTGTCAGAGCCTCCAATTGCAGATGTCGGATGCTGGGGTGACTGTCCCATCAAAGCGGAAGATCCTCTCTCTGACAGGCAATCATGGGGGTGAACAGCTCTCAGGACTGCCTTACTCTGTCCTCCCTCCTTGGTTTCCTCACCTACATCCCTCAAACCCACTGATTTCAATGTGCCTCTGTGTGTCAACATCAAAACACCCTCATTTTCCCTGCAAATACAAAGAGGCTTCCTGACGGTGTTTTAAATCACTCCTTTAACAACAAATATCCAGGCTATACCTGTCTGCACATAGAGTTCGGAGGCAGCTGAATGCATAATGTGACAGTAAAATGGTAAGTCAAGCCTTTTGCAAAAGTACAGAGCAGTTAGCACTGTTAACTACAACTGCATCATCAGGACCGTATCATGCATGATTAAGTTCTTACCAGACTTTTCAGTAAGGGCAACCTTACTGATCTGATAACTGCCAAGGACACGCCAAATACACGGAGTCAATCTATGCACATTTAATCCCCAGAAGGCAGATTAAGTGTATAATTGACCCATATAATCCACGTATCATCTCCAGGCAAATGTTTTCGATGTCCGGTTTAGGCAGACACGAGGCCCATAAGAAAGCTATCAAAGACTCAATATTACCATTGCAGTGGATTTCATCAAAGTTAGAGATGGCTTTTTAATCACTGATCTCAGATACTGCTAGATTTAAGCAGATGAACTAGCACTAAGCACATCTGTTTTAATCCTTATCTTCTACTCAGGCTTGTGTCTTCAAGAAGTACATGGAGAAAAAAATAAATTAATTTTTGTTTAGATCTTGCAATCTTAGGGGCATCTCTTGATGATCTGATCTCTCATATCAAAAGCATGTTTTGGGGGGTTTTTTGGGTAAGATATTGAATTAAGAATGAGAAAGAAAAAATACTGTCTGCGCTATTTATGGACTTTGGAGGTTTGCATCAATATCCTGAAATTCATAGGAACCACGGTTGCTTTTTCTACATTTAACAGCCTTTTGTACACTAGCTACACTCCTGTGACCAAAACATCAGTATTTTGCTAGTTAGGCAAAAGCCAAACTAGAGATCATAATATCAACTGGTCCACCATACAGTTTTGTGATCAGATAGGTTCTGATTGGCTGGAAAATACATAAACTACATATGCAGATCTAAATCTGTAAACTATGATCATTAAAGACACTAATCTTTGCAGGCAAATCTCCCGCTGGCCTCAAAGGAAATTCTGGCTGTGTAAGGGCCCGGTCCTAAAAGAGGCTGAGTGCCCTCAGTTGAGAGGGCTCAGAACCACACAGGATTGGCCTCTAGGACTGCAAAACCAGTCACCTTTTTTCAGGTCCATGATATACCTCAAGCCCATCTGGCCCACACTTCGTATTTGAAACAATCAAATACAGAGGCTTCCTGGGTTACGCAAACCTGATTTATGCAAATCCGTAGTTACGGAAAAAGTTCCGTAAGCTAGAAATAGAAGGATTTTTATTTTTTTTTTGCGTAATGGTCGGGTATATGTTTCCCACTTACGCAAAATTCGAGTTACACAAGGCGTTCTGGAACGGAACGCTGGCATAAGTCGGGGAGTGTCTGTATGTCAAAAATCACCCCATAGAGACAAAGTTGCAAACTATTACACTAAACTGAGTTTGCAACCTCTCTTTTTTCAAAGCATTGTACAATTTTTTAAATCACATGAACATACAGAGACATGCACATAGACAAAGAGTGTGAAGGCATGTCAAAAAGCTGTTCTTAAATTCTTCTCTTACTAGTTCTCTGTACCAGTGGGCCGTGTTCCAGTATTGTAGCTTTAAAAAATATTGTATGCAGTGTAGTCGTAGCTGTGTCAGTCCCAGGATATTGGAGAGACAAGGCAGCTGGGGTAATACCTTTTTCTGGATCAACTTCTGTTGGGGAGAGACACAAGATTTTGAGCCATACAGAGCTCTTCTTGGTCTGATAAAGATATTACCTCACCCTCCTTATCTCTTTAAAAAATATTACCAGTTCAGTGGGACAGGCCAAATAAATAAATCATGTTAATTTGCAGTAAATACGCACCATTTAAAAATAAAATAGTAAAAAATTCTAGTTAGCTTTTGATTACCAGCAGAATTTCACAATCTGTTCCTTTAATGACCCAGAGAATGCAGATATTAAAAATTAAGATGATGACTTACTGCAGGGAAAAAACTGACTAATTTACAGAATAAAGGAGATTATCTTAATCCTGCTGTGTGGTCTACATTTTAATCTTCTGCAAGCAGCAATATCCACCAAAGAGCACAATTCTGCTATGCAGGTACTGGCACAATGAGCACTAAGAATATTCCCTCAAATAATGTCTGGAACATGGTATAACTAATAGTATCCAGGCTTTTTTAATGGTAGAAAACAAACAGAGCAAATAAACGGAAATACCAGGTGAGAAGAGGAGGAACCAAAACTCCCAGGAGCTACAAAAAAATGGACCAAATTATGGGCTTGATTTTGCACCAGTCAAGTCAATGGGAGTTTTTCCAGTGACTTGTATGAGAGGAGGATCTATCCCTATATCATTATCCCTATCTCCTTCTTGACAATCTTGAAACCCCAGTGAAATCAATGAGGTTGCAGCACACAGGTGACAGGGAAGATTTTGGCCTGGTTACTACACATGGCAAGGGAGTTAACACGATACACTAAAAATGTAGGGCCAGATTCTCAGCTGGAATAAATAGGCGTAGCTGCATTAAGGTAAATTGAGCTATGTTGATTTATCCCAGTTGAGTCTGTGGCCTGCAAAATGTTAACTGATGTCTCTGTCCAGATTCCAGATCTGATCTGACTCTGGCCTCTTTCACACTGCTGCCACTCCTCAGACTGCAAGAGTGTCACTCCTAAAATATACTGAGTCAGCCCATACATATTTTTAAAAGGATATTTCTATTTTATAATACAAATGTTGATTATTCATTCTCCATCTTTCTTAAAACTGTACCTGCTGGACACCTCCCTCCCCCCCCAAAAAAACCCAAAACCAAAACCAAAAAACCCACCTTGATAAACCTGACAATTTTATAGAAATCTTTCTCTGGGATTAACAAAGAAGATAAATAAAACTAGTTGGCCACAATGTTTAGCTCCATGAAATTAAGGGCTGAATACTTCAAGAATATTCTGGGTTTTATACACAACTGGTTTGCTTCATTACTATACTTCACAACAACGCAGTGAGCAAAAGCGGCCAAAGTCTGCCTTTGGCTGCGTGGGCATAACTGAGAGTAAAACCTGGACCAAGATGTCTATATAAAAACAAAACAAAAGAAAACATATGGATGTGATGCTGCACCCATTAAAATCCATGGGAGTTTATCACCAACTTTCATAGGAGCAGGGCTGGGCACATTTAGGAAAACTGACTGAAACAATCCAAAATGTTCACAAACTGATGCTGGTTTTCTACACTTTAGCAGCACAGCATGTGAGAAATTCAATTACAGATACTGCAACAAACCATTTCAAGGTGATGGAGATTTCTGTGAAATAACATTGAAGGGCCGAATCCTGAAACCCTTCGCCATGGGGAACCATGCTAGTTAGGGTGACCAGATGTCCCGATTTTATAGGAACAGTCCCGATTTTTGGTTTTTTTTTCTTATATAGGTGCCTATTACCCTCCACCCCTGTCTCGATTTTTCACACTTGCTGTCTGGTCACTCTAATGCTAGTCATCACACAGCATTCACCACTGTGACCAGTATTAAGGGCGTGCAGGATCGGGCCCCAATTTAATTGCTCTGCTATTACTAGTTCAGTCAGGGAGGTCAGCACCTTGTCCTTTACCTTAGGGCTGAACTTGGGAAATCTACATTTCTTTCAGAAACAATTTTGCAATAGTGAGAGCAGCCAGTTTAAAACACACTTTTAAGTAATTAAGATTTCTACTTTTAAAGTCTAGTGCATTCTAATCCCATATACTGAAATAAAGGATCCAATCCTGTGCACCTTACTCATGTGAGGAGATACATTTGAGTGAGACACAGAGGAATGTAGTCAGCAGGATTTAGTCCCAGAAATTGAATTGCTAACACATCAGAGCAAAAAGTGAATTGCTCTTCCACAATGCCTTGATAGCTGCATGCAGTTATGTAAAAACATATGTAGAAATGTAAATATTATAGGATTAATTACTATTAATAAAATCCTTTATCATTTACCTGCCTAACAGGTTAGGAAAAGTACAGCTTATGAAAAATGTGTGTGTGTGTGGGGGGGGGGGAGGTGGGAGGGAATTCTGTACTTTTGCTTTCTACCAGGTTATTCTTATTTTTTTTATTGCTAATTTAACCAAAATATGGTCCTATGATCCTAAGAATGATAGGATCAAACAAATACTCAGGTCAGTGACAGATTTTTAGAGTTTGAGCTAATGACAGAAAGTTCTAAAAACCACACAACTGCGAATCTTAGGGTGACCAGACAGCAAATGTGAAACATCGGGACGGGGGTGGGGTAATAAGAGCCTATATAAGAAAAAGACCCCAAAATTGGGACTGTCTCTATAAAATCGGGACATCTGGTCACGCTAGTGAATCTTAAGAAACTGATCAAAGGAAAGGCAACTAAGGCATTGAAAAGAACAACCCAGCTGATCTCTGAACATTTACTGCTTATGGAATAAAATTCAACATAGATGTGCAATGCACTAGTTGACCTGCTGCAAAATAGAAGTGACTATGTCCTTTTTCCAGTGCTTACTGGATGGGTGATTTATATCTGGCATTCTGTGCTTTAAATTGTTGGAAGAGTGAGCACGCACAGAGCATTAAGGAGTCACTAGTGTGCTCTATGCATGAATGAGGCATTCTCAGTGGATACGGGCCATGCTAGTAGATGTACACAGGAAGATTATTTGACTCTAATTCATGCCACTTGATATAATGTGATAAAACATTTGACATGAGAGATAAGTTCCATTTTAATCTGATAGGATATCAGTGAAAGAAAGAGTGGGAATTATAAAGTAAGAAGAGGTTTCTAAGGGAAAGGTGATGTGAAGAAAGAAGAATATCAAGTAAAGAAGGCATTTGATTGGGGGGAAAAAAAGCCTTCCCTACACACTGTGGAAGCAAATGAGTAAGTAAACAAAGCATATAAAGTTATTAACATTCTAGAGCCAGAAGACTGCAAAATGATGTTGCTGACAGGTGAAAGAAAAGAAAGTTTGAATGTAAGCTGTTTCACACAGTCACAGAAATCAATATATAAACAAAGATCCTAGAAGTGACTGAAACACTAATGTTAAGTGCTTGCCATAAACATAAAACCTTCAGTGAACAATAGCTACAAGGACAGAAAGTGTGTCACACAACAAAAGCAACAGAGGAAGACAGGTACATCAGTTAACATGCATTCATATTTAAAATAAATGTAGGCTGCTGGGCATCAAGGTCAATGTTCTCTTGTACATGTTATCAATTAATTTGGTGCAGGGGGCAGGGTGGGAAGGGGCAGAACTCCTGAAAATCTGTGTCCTTTTGACTAGAGCAACCACCCCATTTCCCCCAGGGAGATCATATTACAGCTTTTACATCTGGTGCTAGACACCACAACATAGTCCTTCTGAGTATAAAAATAGGGATTTTATCAGCTATCTTTTGTCCTTTTTAAAAAATATAAATACGTAGCACAGTTCCTTTTCAAGTTCTGAGTGCTGGGCAGTCAGAAACAATTAATTAACATACCAAAGAGATGGTCCCCGACTAACACATCTGCCATAAAATTGGCTCGGATTTTAATGATAAGAACAATGACCAAGATGTTCCTCTTTAGGAAGATTTCTCACAAACTTAACATAGTAAGTACTGGCTTAAAAGATGCTGTTATCTTACAAACCACACACATAAAGACCAGGACACAGTAGGTCAGAGTACAGAGTTAGAGCAGGCAGACAGCAGATAAGAGCCTTAGTCAGAAGGAAAGGAAAGATTTTTTGTTTTGTAATCTATAACCAATCAATTTTCTCAAAATGTGACTTATCTTCCTGTCTTATTTTGTCACATTTTGGGGGAGTCTCCTGCTTGGTTTCCAAGGAGGAGAAGGCATTTACTTACATCAAATAACCTTTCTATATACATCTCCTCATTGACCTTATCACGCAAGACATCCTGAGAGTGGCGAACAAATGTCACATAGGCATCAGCAACATCCATCCCCGGCTTCTGTATGGAAGAAAAGAAGAGAGAGAAAGGAAAAACATGAACATCTTCATATAAGGCAGCTTCTTTATGTAGTCCTGTTGCTGTTGTTCCTCTCCTCAAGCTCCCTTTTCTCCTTAAACTGTTGCTTTGCACCACACTCCCCGTTGATACCTACAGTACACTTGAGTGCCAGAAACTGAGACCACGGCGGGCTGCTTTGTATGCCGCAAAGCCAACGAGCCACTCTGTCTATGCAGCTTGTGCAGCACAAGATCATGTAAACACACTATCTCACTTGCTTTTTTTGCCTAGAGGGAAGCTACTTGGATGAATAAAGCCTTTCCTTGACACACTGATGCCAGGAAGTTCTCGTGCTATGTTTGGTATTGTTGACCTAACTAATGAAACAACAAATCACGCTGTGGTTTTTAAGTGTCACTTTCTATATACAAGCCCTCTGTTATACGAAGTTAGAAAGCTAACACCCAGCGCTAGTCTCTTGTTTCTTCTCCTAAGGTGTAAGAATGTGTGTAGTAAGCAATGAACATTTTATTATTCACACCAAAATCACATTTCTTTGTTGTTTAGAACTTAAACTTTAGCTTGAACATGGATGTATATTTTAAAATAAACTAGTTAAATCATCAGCTAATTTCCCACCATGTCTAAATCAGCACTACATTTCTAGGATACCTATAGCTAAGTTATGTCTGTACATATCGACATATATGTTCATTGGTTTTAAACCTTAACTTATAAGTACATTAGATTTGTGAAAGGCAGTGATACTTCTGATATTTTCTTTAAAGGAGACGGTAACTGAAGTAGATGGAGAGGGAGAAATATACTAAAAAACCCACTGAGTTCACACCACTTGATATGTTGAAATCAAACTGATCTCAAAGGAAACCCATTAAAATACTGTAACATGAATCATTACAAGACCTGCCACAGAACCTTAAATTTCCATGGCACATTGTAAGTTTGTTAATAACGAGTGTCATTAGTTTTCATTACTGTGATTTACCTCAGATCACAAAGTATCGGTTCTCTCTAAGATGTGATTGTCAGCCACTGTAAATTGAAGTTAGTTAACACTTCTGTGTAATTTCCTGGGTGAAAATGAGGACCGTTTGGAAAGCAGTGGGAAAGGAGTTTTTTAATACAAAGCAAACAATTATCAAGCAAAGGGCCAATGCTTGGCCCTTGGGATGCCAGTAACATTTCTTAACACCTACTGAAACAATGACAAGGTATTAATTTGAAAACCAATGAGGACAATACAAATGCGGCAGTAGTCAAGTGTTATACTTTGAAGCAATGTTCAGCATGCTGATTGTGCCAGTTTCATGGTGGCACTATAATAGTTGCAGTTTTTTGATACAAAACAAGTTTCTGAAATTAGATGTAAGTGATGGCTTATCTGCTCAATAACACGTATCTTCTGTTTTCCCTAGAGAAGGAACCCATAATCAAATGTGGTTTTCTCTGCACTTCACCTGGAGATATTGTGTCTCACTGCTACTGTGGATGCTGCTTTCGCTTACACTGGTGAAAAGGAAGGCTAGCTCCATCTAAGTCAGGGGTAGGCAACCTATGACACGCATGCTGAAGGCGGCACACAAGCTCATTTTCAGTGGCACTCACGCTGGCCAGGTCCTGGCCACTGGCCCAGGGGACTCTGCAGTTTAATTTAATTTTAAATGAAGCTTATTAAACATTTAAAAAAAACATTTAAAAAACCTTACTTACTTTACATACAACAATAGTTTAGTTGAAAGGTTGCTGACCCCTGGTCTAAGTTAATGGTGTTTCACCAGTATTAAACCGGTGTGTGAGTAGAATCTGCCCATATGAACTAAATGATGGATTCCAGGCTTCAGGAAACATTGTGATACAAGTGGAAGCCTATATTCACGGAGAACTCTTCTCAAAGAGTTGGATATTGTTCTTTGACATTTCCATGCAGATATATTGTGTCATCTCGTTTCACACAAAACAAGTTAGTATACATCAGCCAAACTTCTATGGATAAAGGGCTATTTTAAATCTATTTCCTTATGCCTCCTGAACAGCTCAGTCCTCTCCAAGTGATGCTGGCTTTGCTATAGAATCACATAAAATGCACATTAATGACAGTAAAAGCAGCAAAGAATCCTGTGGCACCTTATAGACTAACAGACGTTTTGGAGCATGAGCTTTCGTGGGCGAATACCCACTTCGTCAGATGCATGTGACGAAGTGGGTATTCACCCACGAAAGCTCATACTCCAAAACGTCTGTTAGTCTATAAGGTGCCACAGGATTCTTCGCTGCTTTTACAGATCCAGACTAACACGGCGACCCCTCTGATACTTGATTAATGACAGTGTTGTAAGACGTGTTGTAGCTCTGATATTTCTTTTCCATTCTCTGCCTTGACAACACAACTGGACTGTTTAACTTTTCAAGGAGTATTTTGCCTCTTAATTTTCTGATCTGGAAAGAGAAAGTCTCTTCACAGCTATCTTAATTACACGTTGAACTATGGACTACAGCACTGTCTTGCTGTGGACAAATCTTAAATCGGACAAGTGGGTAAAGGAATTCAAAATTAAAGCCTTGGGGAGAGGGTGTCCTGGGGATCAGTAACAACAACTGTTATATGTCACAAAGTTGTAATATTTAGTGAGTGATCATAAAATTGAAACAAAACAGAGTCCAGATAACACCCCCAAATATGTGGTCATGAGTATATTGGTGGACATGTGGGGTATGTGTGTGCGTAGCCACTGATGGTGGGGGGTAAAGGTTTTATTAGAATGAGGTTGGAGTGAACTGCTCACATGGGATAAGCCATGAGCATTGTGCAAGGCATCTCAAAGGAATGCCAAGAAACCCTTGATACGACATGACACCATCGTTTATTTTACAGGAAAATCTAGTTTGGAAATGTTTGCGAGTTATATACTGTTGTACTGGGACTCTTTCTTGTAATCTCGGAACGCTGTACTCACGGGCAGAGCTCCAAGGGAAGAGCTTTTCTGTATCTGAAGAACTAGCTGCTGAAATTGTCAAATGTGCCTCAGTAACTTAGAAGCCTAGACGTTTTTAAGGTCGGACATCTCAAGCTCTTTTACAGGCATGTGACTGCTGAGTCCCACTGGGAGGCTAAAAGCTTCCCCTTCCCAGTGTTATAAATGGCCCACTTCTGTCCCTCAAGGGCCATGACATACAAACGTTAAAGCCAGGACGTTTTTATGCAGAGAAAAGCTCTTACTTGTCCGGGACTGAATCTTGCCCATACTGGACCCAAGGCAGGTGTACTTCGGGAGGGAAATTCCACATCTGGGGTAAGGAGATGGAAACGCTTATCTGGGATTATCTACACTTGGAGCGGAGGATGCCTTACTCACATTAGTTCAGACTGAGCTAGTACCCTCAAACTAGAAGGCAGCTGCAGCAGTGTGAGACGCAGGAGGAGCTAGTTCTCCTGAGGGTGTGCTCACCAGAGACTTGAGGTGCGTACTTCGGGTGGCGAGCATAGCTACATTTGGTTTTTAGTGCGCTAGCTCGATCCATGCCTATGCAAGTTTGTCTCCTTGAGCTGGGAATCACACCCCCAGACATACCCTCTGTCAGGCTGATTTTTTAAAAAATGGCTGTTTGAAGATTCTCAGAGGGTTGGGATGTTAGGGTAAGTTCTAGGTGCATGACAAATTTATCACATTACTCGCAATTTATCGCATGGGTATCACCTCCTTAGTAAGTGGTGTGTGTCACACACACACTGAAGTAACCCTGTCTAGCTAACCTGGAACGTTTTCAAGGCTGCATGTATGTGGTGTTATCTCAATTTACACTGGTGTGCCTGAGTGCAGAATTTGGACTGATGTATTTAAGTCTACAGTGGAGTCGCATCATAGGCACATTTAACTTATGCGATTTTAACAATATGCGCTTGGCAAAACAAAAAAAAAAAGAGAAAAATAACAATTTAAATACTGTACCTGTAGTGCAGGCAATTCCGCCCGCCATTCCACTCAATGAGCATTTGACTATATGTGATTTTCGCCTTACGTGCTGGCTTCAGAACCTAATCCCTGCGTAAGATGTGACTCCTCTCTACTTGTTTTTATTTGTAAATACTCAGCACAAGGTCTGTCTGTAAATGTAACCTCGTTTATCAGCAGTAATCCCTAACTCCAACTAGCATTCATATACTGCACTTAAACTCAATTTAAATGTAAATTTCTGGCAACTTAAGTGCTTTATCTAAGAACTTGAAGGGCTCTCTTCGTTATGTGTTAAGCTCTAATTAGAGGAGCCAATGTACAATTTTTCTTTAATAACTGCAAACGTGAGCAAATTTGGTTATTTTTTATTTTCAACACTGTTTCCCATATACACACACTGCTAACTTACCACCATTTCCCTAAAGTTAAAACTAAAAGCATTTTCTGAAAGAGTAAAATATGCCAGCAATTAGAAGAATAAAAATAAAACAGGCTAGCAAGTGTGTTAGATATATTTTGGCTCAGCTCTAACATGTTCTAGACTTTTCTCTCTGAAATTATACTCTATCTTATATAGGCAAGTTTCAATGAAAAAAATTATAGAACACAAAAAAATTACAGAAGGTACTGTTACTAATTTTTTGGAGTGACCCAAGTCCCTTGTGTAAATACGGTACCTACCTGATATTATGTGAAGTCCATTAGTTACGTATCCCTGCCCAGTTGCAGGTCTCCATATGATAAATGTTTAATATTGACACCAGCTACCGCAGGTCCTCCTTTCAGCTCAAGTGTTAGAATCCTACACTTATCACACTGGAAGTCCTAGGTTCAATAGCAGCTGACAACCCACACTGAGGGGTTGTTACATATGCAGTAAAACCAAAACACAATGCAAATTATTAAGACAGAAGGCAATGTTTAAATTGTGCTTACAGGTACATCGACGTATTTGGAAGCTGCCTTCACCTGTAAAGGAAAAAAACTAGACTTTAGACTAATGTTGATGTTTAATACATACAATAATATCTAAAGATAACATTAGTATAACTTGATGCTGATTGAAAAAAAGATGCTAAAGTGATATATTTCCTGTTTCAATCTATAAGTAATGGTGGTTTTAAAAAAACCCAAACAAATAACCAAGAGAGGTGGCTTTACTGTCGCTAAGGCACAAATTGCAGCAGATGATGGTGTGGGAGTTCTCCTTCTCCTTTTTCTCCATGAGCAGGGGGAGGTACAGGGATTCTGGAAAAGGCCAACAGAAATATATTCACTTCATTATTTCTCTGGGGGCTTAATGCTGCCAATGAGCAGGGCCTTGTTCTCAACTCTCATGACACATGAGTCAGATTTTAATATATGTAGCTAAGGCAGGTATCCTCAGCTGCACAGCTCTTAGGTCACTGAGGTGGTTGTACTTAGACAAGCAAGTGGGGTGGGGGTGTGGAGCTGGGTGCACACAGAAGTCCTGGAGGCCGGCTGGCTAACGTGACTGGAAATAGGACAGGGGAATGTATTTTTGTGAACAGGTTTTTGGGGTGAATGGATGGCTCATGGGATTGGCAGTGGAATCAATGCAAACCTAGTAGCCAAAAGTTGTTACCACAGCATGACAACTTGGTGGCTTCATTCCAGTTCAAAGTAAACAACGGTCCGCATACTAAGGAAATCCAAAACCACTGGAGCCCTTGCTGGCAGATCCAGGCCAGTCAGCCAGGGCACCCAAATACTCCCCGTCCAATACAGCACCGAGGCATGTGGACGAGGAGGTCCCTGTAGGTCTGCACTGCGACTGCCCTCGGCGCACAGAGAGAGGAGTTCAGGACTGTCAAGCAGGGATTAAGCTCACTCAAAAATTTAAATGACATTTAAATTAGGGCTGTCAATTAATCACAGTTAACTGACAGGATTAACTCTAAAAATTAACTGCGATTAAAAAAAATTAATTGTGATTAATTTCATTGTTAAACTATAGAATATCAATTGAAATTTATTAAATCTTTTTGGATGTTTTTCTACATTTTCAAATATTTCGATTTCTATTACAGCACAGAATACAAAGTGTACAGTGCTCACTTTATATTATTTTTATTACAAATATTTGCACTGTAAAACTAATAAACAAAAGAAACAGTAGTTTTCAATTCACCTCATATAAGTACTGTGGTGCAATCTCTTTATCATTTAAGTGCAACTTACAAATGTAGATTTTTTTGTTACATAAGTGCACTCAAAAATAAAACAATGTAAAACTTTAGAGCCTACAAGTCCACTCAGTCCTACTTGTTGTTCAAGCCAATCGCTAAGACAAACAGTTGTTTACATTACAGAAGATGCTGCTGCCTGCTTCTTATTTACAAGTCACCTGAAGTGAGAAACGGAGTTCGCATGGCATTTTTGTAGCCGACATTGCAAGGTAATTTATATGCCAGAATGCTAAACATTCGTATGCCCCTTCATGCTTCGGCCACCATTCAGAGGACATGCTTCCATGCTGATGATGCTTATTAAAAATAACGCATTAAATTAAATTGTGACTGAATCCTGGAGGAGAATAGTATGTCTCCTGCTCTGTTTTACCACATTCTGCCATATATTTCATGTGACAGCAGTCTCGGATGACTACCCAGCACAATGTTTTTTTAAGAACACTTCACAGCAGATTTGACAAAATGCAAAGAATATACTAATGTGAGATTCCTAAAAACAGCTACAGCACTTGACCCAAGGTTTAAGAATCTCAAGTGCCTTCCAAAATCTGAGGGACGAGGTGGGTGAGCAACCTTTCAGAAGTCTAAAAAGAGCACATCAGATGCAGAAACTACAGAACTGAACCACCAAAAAAGAAATCAACCTTCTGCTGTGGCATCTGACTTCGAGATAAGGAATGAACAGCGTTGGTCCACACTGCTTGATCCTATCGAGCAGAACCGGGCAACAGCATGACCATGTCCTATGGAATGGTGGTTGAAGATAAAGGGACATATGAATCTTTAGCACATCTGGCACGTAAATATCTTGTGACACCGGCTACAACAGTGCCATGCAAATATCTGTTGCAGGGGTGGCTTTAGGCATTTTGCCGCCCCAAGCACGGCAGGCAGGCTCCCTTCGCCGGCTTGCCTGCGGAGGGTCTGCTGGTCCCGCGGCTTCGGCGGACCTCCTGCCTGCGGAGGGTCCACTGGTCCCACGGCTTTGTGGCACATATAATAGACATTAAATGTATCATGAAAAGCCAAGAAGTTCAGTAAAATTAGCACTTAATGTTTATACCTTTTTTGTATTTCTTGCCTGTGGGAGGTCCGCCGAAGCCGCGGGACCAGCGGACCCTCTGCAGGCAAGCCACTGAAGGCAGCCTGCCTGCCACCCTCACGGCGACCGGCAGAGCACCCGCCATGGCTTGCCGCCCCAAGCACGCGCTTGGCGTGCTGGGGCCTGGAGCCGCCCCTGCCTGTTGTCACTTTCAGGTGACATTGTAAACAAGAAGCAGGTGGCATTATCTCTTGCAAATTGTAACCAAGTTTGTTTGTCTGAGTAATTGGGTGAAATAGGACTGAGTGGAATTGTAGGCTCTAAAGTTTTACATTGTTTTCTTTTTCAATGCAGTTATTTTTTGTACATAATTCTACATTTGTAAGTTCAACTGTCATGATAAAGAGATTGCATTACACTACTTGTATTAGGTGAATTAGAAAAATACTATTTCTTTTGTTTTTTACAGTGCAAATATTTGTAATAAAAAGAAACAAAGTGAGCACTGTACACTTTGTATTCTGTGTTGTCATTAAACCAATATATTTGAAAATGAAGAAAACATCCAAAAATATTTAAATAAATGGTATTTATTATTGTTTAACAATGCGAGTAATCACAATGAGTTTTGTTAATCGCTCGACAGCCCTATTTAAATTAAAATTTAATCAAAAAAAATAGTGGCAGGAACTGACCAACATGCCACAAATAGCTTCAATGTGTGCAGCTTCCATTTCAACAGCTTCTGCCTCAGAGATTTTGCAACCAATTCCAGGAAAGAAGAACTGTCGGAGTATGAAAACCGCTGCAGCAAAAGCCACATGTAAGTGCACAATAATGTATCTTTCTATCTGAACTCACTCTCTGTGAGTCAGGGGATGGGGATGTTTATCCTTTACTTGGCTTTTTTAACCAGCTTACATGACAAATGGCAGGGATGGCTCCTCCATTTGTAGGGCATGATGCAAGAGTAGGGTCCCAAGCCACTGAAGGGGGCACCACTCTGCAGGTTTTCCACTCTGCTTTTGCTGCTGGTGTCTGGATGTGTAGATCTTTTTTCTCCCTCCCAACGGGCCCTGACACTGAAGAGGATTCCAGGCCAAGTCCATGGGTTGCAGAGCTTGTGTAGTCTGGGTACAGCCCTAAAAAAGGCTTTGACCAAGGGGCAGTCCTGCCTTTCAGGATGCCAACAGTCCATTGGATAATTTTCTTATGTTCTATCCTCTTCAAAGCTCACATTTAAAGATCATGTTGATAATCTGGAGGCTGTGGTATGTTTCCAGATATCTGCCAATTACAAGACCCAAAACACTTGCTACTTCTCTGCTGCCCTTTATAAAACAGAACGCATAAGCCTGTATGTCAGCCATAGCTGGCAAAGGATACAGGAGTTCCATGAGTTTCAAGTTCAACTTTTCAGACTGAGCAATTCCCAGCTGGATAGAGAGAGACCCTCTTACACCGGTACCATAATACAGCCCATCTGGAAGGCTCACAGCTGAGATCTTCCATGAAGCTTATGCTTTCAATTAGGATAAGCACGGGCTAACCATCCTTGTTTGGGTGTAAAAGCTCACCTGCTTTTTAAATATTTCTATAGCTGCCATTAAAACATCCTAAATATAACACGCACACAGTTGCATCTCGGGATGAATAAATTTTGTGTCCTGAATGAGGGGCTGACTGTATGTGTGAGACAGAATGTGTGAGTGGGTGGATGTATTTTTATGGAGTGTACGAGGTGCGTGTGTGTGAATAATTAAGCAAAACGAGGCATACAAAAGACCAGAGCGGTGGTGACTGCTGAGGGTAACAAATCAAGGATTTCCAGCACTAAGATTCCCCAAACTGGGGTGAAAGAGCAGGGGCAAGCGCTGGATATTTTCAAAACCCTACCAGTGGACCTGGAACTAGATGGGCACAATTATAAGGACATAAAAAGCCAGCCCACTGGATGGGCACGAGAGTCACCCGCAGACCTCCTAAAGGTTTAAAATGACACAGGAACCAGCTCCAGCTGTAGCAATGAGTTTGATGCAGGAATTACTGAGTGAGATTCTCTGGCCTGCATCATCCAGGAGGCTCCGAATGGATGTGCATAATGATCCCTTCTGGCTTTAAGGACTAAAACTCATAAAAAGAAATACCAGAAATGACTAGACACGGAACTTCAGCAAAAATAAACGTTTCCGTCTCTCTGTGGTATTGACATGGCCTGCCGCACTTCACAGTCGTCAGTGTACTCACCCTCACAACCCCCTGCAGAGGTAGGATGCCGTTACTATCCCCACTGGTCAACCTGGGTGAGGGATAGCTCAGTGGTTTGAGCATTGGCCTGCTAAACCCAGGGTTGTGAATTCAATCCTGGAGGGGGCTATTTAGGGAACTGGGATAAAAATCTGTCTGGTGATTGGTCCTGATTTGAGCAGGGGGTTGGACTAGATGACCCCCTTTCAACCCTGATATTCTATGAACTGATGAGCTGGTTCCTGCCCTCTGAGAGGCTACGGAAGCTTTGCCACTGACTTAGGATCCGTCTGGAGTCTGAGCTGCCATGTAGCTATTTTTAGCACAGCAGCGCTAGCCCGACTTTGTCTACCTGGGCTTGATGGCTCAGGGCTGCAGGCTGTGTAGACATTCCCACAAGGAGTCTCCCACAGACCAGGGACTTGAACCTGATTCTCTTAAATCCCAGACTAGCACCTAATCATGGGATAATCCTTCCTCCCCAAGGAACGATGTAATGAGAATAATGCAGTCTTCCTTCCACAATCTCCCCTCCACCCACAAAAAGCTAAGCTGCTTTTTAAAATAAAAAACCAAAGTGAATAATGACTTGTTTTTCTCTAAAGTAAGATTTGGCTACATTTAGTGAAGTTTCCAAACAACCAGACGTTGTGAGAGTTTTGCTAGGCTGCAGTTTTTCACAAATTATGTGACTTTTCCATGAAATGTCTCAGTTTACTATCAAAATTTGTGAAGAACAAAGATGAGATCTTTTCCATCTCTCCCTGGGGCAATATAAGCTCTTTAGTTTTAATTAACATCATTGTGATTCTTTGCTGCTCAATGAAAGAAGCCATCCAGATTAAACAGCTGCCATTGCTTGTGACTCAGCAGAACGTCACAGACAGACACCCATCAAATGACTGGACTGCCGATATTGAGAAACATTTGACTGAAGGGAAAAAAAAAAAAAAAGGTCTGGCCAAACGCAGAAGGGTATTTTCGTTCTGAAGCTCTTTATAATGAGGTGGATAGTGAGAACTTTACAGCAGATATATTAAGTTAATACTGAATTTCAAGGCAAGAATTGAAAACAAGGATTTCCAACTAGGTGATAAAACTGTCTGTCAGAAGACCTGAGTACATGTCATTTCTGAGACTGGAACACGTGATGGAAGGAGTTGGTAGGAGGGGGAGGAAGATTACTGCTTTCTAGAATTAAAATGCTTGGACCATAGCACTGTTTTATTTGTTCACACAGGACAAAAACATGGGAGGCAGCACTACTTCACTGTAATGAGTGATAGCTTATGCTCCAATACGTCTGTTAGTCTAGAAGGTACCACAGGACTCTCTGTCGCTTTTTACAGATCCAGACTAACACAGCTGCCCCTCTGACACTTGACAGCTTCTCTCACACAGAAAATGATGTTACTATGGCAGGAAATTGTGCTGCTCAGCAGAGCCTTCCTGAGTGCAGCATATATGGGACTGGGACACCTGTCGAGTGCTATTTACTATTATCTATTTCCATTCGTGTCCCTGGGATACGAGGTGCTTTCCCAACAGAAAACAGGCACCTTCTCTGCCCAAGAAGATACAGCTCAATCCTGCAGCGTGAGGAGTGCCCCAGTGAGACCAGTGGGAGTCGAAGGAGTTCAGTGCAGGACTGGGCCCACTCGCTGCGGGGTATGGGAAACAGCTTCATTAGATATCAGAGGGGAGCCGTGTTAGTCTGGATCTGTAAAAAGCGACAAAGAGTCCTGTGGCACCTTATAGACTAACAGAAGTATTGGAGCATAAGCTTTCGCGGGTGAATACCCATTTCATCAGATGCATTGACAAAGTGGGTATTCACCCACAAAAGCTCATGCTCCAATACTTCTGTCAGTCTATAAGGTACCACAAGACTCTTTGTCGCTTCATTAGAATACTTCTAAACTCTCTAAAACCCCGATTCAGGGAGGTCTCTCTACCAGAGCAGGATTTCAGTGACTATGTTAAGCAAGTGCTTCAGCGCTGTCCTCAGTCCCAGCCTAACACAATAAAAGTGGCCCGGGGCTATTTCCTGCCCACCCCTCCCTGCTGTCAGATGCACATTGTTGCTGCTCTGCACTGGGGCTCTTTGCTAAGAGCAGCCAACTCCTCCACCCTCCTTACTAATCATAGAAGCATAGGATTGGAAGGGACCATGAGAGGTCATCTAGTCCAGTCCCCTGCACTCCTGGCAGGACTAAGTATTATCTACACCATCCCTGACAGGTGTTTGTCTAACCTGCTCTTAAAAACCTCCAATGATGGAGATTCCACAACCTTCCTAGGCAATTTATTCCAGTGCTTAACCATCCTCCTCCTTGTAAAGAACCTGTTATGTACTTGAAAACTTATCATGTTCCCTCTCAGTCTTCTCTTTCCCAGACTAAACAAACCCATTTTTTAAAATCTTTCCTCATAGGTCATGTTTTCTAGACCTTTAATAGTTTCTGTTGTTCTTCTCTGGACTTTCTCCAATTTGTCCACATCTTTCCTGAAACATGGTGCCCAGAACTGGACACAATACTCCAGATGTGGTCTAATCAGTGCAAAGTAGAGGGGGAGAATTACTTCTCATGTCTTGCTTACAACACTCCTGCTAATACATTCCAGAATGATGTTTGCTTTTTTTGCAACAGCGTTACACTGTTGACTCATATTTAGCTTGTGATCCACTTTGACCCCCAGATCCCTTTCCGCAGTACTCCTCCCTAGGCAGTTATTTCTCATTTTGTATGTGTGCAACTGATTATTCCTTCCTAAGTGGAGTACTTTGCATTAGTCCTTATAGAATTTCATCCTATTTATTTCAGACCATTTTTCCAGTTTTCCCAGATCATTTTGAATTATAATCCTACCCTCCAAAGCATTTGCAACCCCTCCAAGCTTGGTATCATCCACAAACATAAGTGTGCTCTCTATGACATTATCTAAATCATTGATGAGATAGCGAACAGAACCGGACCCAGACCTGATCCCTGATGTGCAGCCTTTGGGGGTTTCCCCTTGTTTACTGCCTTCCACTCCTTGGCCACTGCTGCCGGGGAACCGCACTCGATTTGGGGGGATACCCAAGCTCCCCTGCCCTCCTGGACAGATCATTCTCTAGAACTGAACAGTGTCCAGGGAGGCTTCGCTGAAGACCTGTGCTTGGCCGTGTTTTCATCTATTGGTGTTTGGGAAATCTCCTCTGCACCAATACTCTTCCTGCGGATGCCCTTCCATGCCCACACCATCGGCATTGCCAGTGCATGCCAGCACCCACTTCCCCATCAGCTGATCAGCCAAAGCCATCCTCCACTTGCAGGGTCACTGTGTCTCAACAGGCTCTCCCTGCTTTGTCCCTCTTGTTACTGCCACTCAACTTGCTCCCTGTTCTCCCCCAGCCTCAAAGTTATTAGTATTTTCATCCTGGCCAGGGCTTGTGTCATTCTCAGTGCAGTGCGAAGGAGCCCTGCAGCTCTGCCCAGTTTGCACTGCTCACCTCACCACACTTTAATCAACCATACACCTGTAGAACGATGCTGCTTGGGAACTATATGTCTGCCTTAATTCTTTACTGGCAGGGGTGGCTCCAGGCACCAGCACGCCAAGCGAGGGCGAGGGCGGCAGGCAGGTTGCCTTCGGCGACATGCCTGCGGAGGGTCCGCTGGTCCCGCGGCTTTGGCGGACCTCCCGCAGGCGTGCCGCCAAATCCGTGGGACCGGGGACCTCCCGCAGGCAAGCCGCCGAAGGCAGCCTGCCTGCCATGCTTGGGGCGGCAAAATACCTAGAGCTGCCCCAGTTTACTGGTGCATACCCAACATGCCCATCCTTCCCCAGAGACCCGAGACTCCTATTTCCATCCAATACTCTGTTTCAAGGTGTGCCTGGGAGAAGGTCAGGGGCATTTACTGGGTTATGAGACCATTTGCCCATGCAGCTGAGGGCTCTGTGCTGAAGCATGCAAGCGTGGTCCATTGCTGCCCCTGACTCTCTCGTCCCGACAGTGTGCATCTCTTGGGTGTCACAGCAGATGTGTTCACTGTCGAATCTCCATGTGGGCTGAGAGTTGATTGCTCCGATACAGGTAGGGTACGTCAGCTAGCCTGAAGCCTTGTGACATCCATAGCAGAGGGTACAGGTTCAAAAGACAACTCTTAGTGGTGCTGGCTGGTTTATCCAAACCCAGAGGCGTTGGGGTTTTTGCCATTTCTCTACAAATCGTACCAAACCTCCTTCGGAGCACGGGGGGGAAGCTTTGAGAGAAGACCTGAGCTCTCATGTGAGAGTCCGTGGTTTCCTCATGCAGCAACCTGCACAGGGTGGCAAGCTTTGGTTTTAAGAGGGGAGGTTAAGACAGGTTTGGTTTTTGAACATTGAACACGGGGAATGCTGGTGACAGCTTGGGGTGGCTGTTGCCTTCTCCCCTTCCACAGCTGCCAGGACAGGTTGCCTCCCAGTAGTTATCCTGCAAAGAGTTCCATGGCTTAGTCAAGCTGCAACCACTTGGTCGAAATCCAAGTATCTGTCTGCCTCCCATTGCTCTTTGCAATTCAGACATGGAGATAGGGATTCCACTCACACAGCATTAGAAGGGAGCAGCACAAGTCAAACCATTCAGTGTAAACAGTATGATGTGGTGAGAGAGATGCAGCATCCACCAAGGAACAGCTTGGATTCGCAGAGAAGGATGAACTGCACATTACACTGTCTACCCAGGCTGATGCTGGCACTTCCGATGCCTGAAAAGCTGCCGCCTCCACAACCTCTGCTGTTGGCACAGGAGCGCACTTAGAATCTTCTGCAAGACACACTAAGATGAAGGAAGACAGCCAGCCTCAGCCCTCCACCCCTCTCTGCAAGAGAGGAACTCCTGGTGAAAACGAACACTATTCACCGTTTTAACGACACTAGCGTGTTCAAAGGGATTCTAGGGCAATGAGGGGGATAGCAACAGGACAAGGGAGCATGGAACAAAGAAAGGGTGGATTAGTCTCGTGGAGTTAAACAGAAGAGAATGGAGAAGGCATGCATGCCTGAGCTTAAGGGATAGTCAGTTCGTGATGAATCAACTGCAAGATATTGCTGAAGATCTCTTCATGGCAAACATGACTCTACAATCCCACCAAGGGCAGTGACACTGAGGGAGCTGTGGTGGTGACAACGAGATGAGTGGGAGCAGTACGTGGTCTGTCTTCTAAAATTCCCAGAAATTTGAGAAGGGAGAATACAAATCCTGGTCCAGGGAAATCTGGCCAAGACATGAAATTGATACTTAAATGATTTCGCAGAGGCCTGTGGAATGAGAGGTCATATCAGTACTATTAGATCATGGGATGGACTCTACAAGTGAGAATATTGATGATGCGTAACTGTAATGAGCGTGAAGTCTCCTGCCCATTCTCAGTTGAATTACTAGTGATTGCAAGATACAGAGGCTTTATGTGTGTTTGTAATGGGGTCTGACTGGCCAAATTTTCAAAGAAGTTTCCAAAGCACACTCACAAAATTATTCACACACATAGGTTCAAAGGAGGTATTTGTGCAGCCGTTTGGGAGTAGAAATAGAATTACAGAAAAATAGAAATGAAGGGCTGGAAGGGACCTCAACAGGTCATCTAGTCAAAAACATAAAAACTGTTTTGAAGCCTGAATGAAAAGTTTTACCATTGCAAAGAGTTGTCCTTGCAAATTTTACAGGATCCATTTTCAGAGGATCTTTGAAAATTGGCCCTTGTGTGTCTTTCCTCTGCAATTGTCAAAACAAATGTGTAATACAGCTTGGCACTTGTAAGACTTAGTTGTTAACAAGACAAGATTTGTAAACTGTATTCATACAAGAATACCATTCACATCCATTCTGTTGCCAGAAAAGCAGTTAATGTTACACGTCAACGTTTAGTGGCAGGAGCAGTGTTTTAGCTCTGCGATGTTTCTTAGAAATTAAATGTGGTTTCAGAGCCTTGGTGCACCATGTTGAGAATTTATACCCTCATGCCATTATTTTCCTATCCTCTCTTCTTTTAGAAGCAATATGGAACTGTTTAAGTTTCATATGATATTGAGTCTTGAAATGTGCAGTTCCACAGCTGCTAATGATGATAGGGTTTGAAACACATATGTGATAACCCTTCTTTTGACTATGAAAGTTAGACAAATAGTGCAAGCCTCTCCTCCCTGCAAATGCTGCTTGGAAGAGTAGCTCCAACTACCTAACGTGTAGAAGGGTGGAATGTTGTTGCTGAGGCATGCTGTCAAGGCTGTTACAACTGCTCAGTGGTTCTGCCCTTGGAGCTCCGGTGTTATTAGCACTAGCAGAGACCACAGCCTGCTAGCTCAGCAGACCTCGATGTTACTCAGAGAAAGACCACAGGCACAGTTTGGTGACAAAGGCACTGGGCCAGGTTTATTGCCCTCAAGGCACAGTCCCAATGACTCACACAACTTGCACAAGTACATTAACATGAGTGCCCTGTGGCAAAGAGTGGCTCAGTTAGCAGTGGGAGTTTCTGCTGTCCCCTTGGCCATACAAAGGATTAAGGCGAGGTACCCCTTGGCCACACAAAGGATTATAGACTGAGACAAACAAGTTACGTGCCACTATATGCTTTTCATGTCATCTGTTTGTTACCTCTCCTTGTACCTTGTTCCTGATATTTTGGACAAAACATTGCAAATCATTATTCTGTCAACCTATCTTACCTTGTACTAGATTGGTGTGTATTTGTACTAGCCTTCTGTAAAGTATTTACATAACTATCGAGTGCCTAGTGCTTCTTAGGAGTGCTTATGTTTTAGCGACACTTTGCCAAGTTCATGTTCCAGACAGTAAACTTGTGAGCATCTGCTTTAATATCTGCTCTGACTTTAGTACACAGCCTCTAGTTCAGGCCCCAGGGCTTGCACCAGGCCAAATGCTATAGGCTCTTCCTTTCTACTACAACATGGTGTTTGAATACCTTTGAACTTTGTTACAGCATGGTAATCCAGTGTTATCAGCTATTTACGTTAAGCTTTGTGTGTATGTAGCAAGCTGTTTGCTTATTTTTTGAGCTCTTACAGTGTTAAAATAGCATAGAAAAAAGGGTTACTCCTCAAATAATCTATTAGAAGATCTGAATGAGTTTATAGTAAAAAATAGGAAACCAACCAAAACCCCAAAAGAAACAGATTTTCTCTACTCACAGTAAATGACAAAAAAGAAGAAAACAATGTCCCTTCATCATATCTGGACAGTTTGGCCAGGACTCCTTCCAGAATGGTGACGAACTATTGAAAAGGAAAATATTTCAGTCACTTTTAAAGACAGAGGGAGAGATTCTGATCTGATTTATAATGGGTTAAATCAGGATTAACGCCAACAAAAATCAAGGTTTACAATGATGTGAGTGAGAGCAGGACCAAGCTCAGATTGTCTATAACTGATAACCTGCAATTTAAATTCAGAATTATGTCTTGCATATCATTTATGCAGGGAATGAATGTCAAGAACTTTTTTGGCACTATGCAGCTTACCTCTAATGATATAAATCAACTGGATGATACTGTTTACCGTGTCTCCTTTCTGGGTAATGTTGGAGAGCTTGTGCTCTCTCTAGTGGGAGCCAATGAACACCTGCTCCTAAGAGAGGAGGTCAGATGGCTCATGCTCCCAGTGAGAGGGATCAAGGAGGTGCCATGTGGTCTGTTTTGCAGGAGAATCAGACTGGCATATGTTGAAAGACTATGTTTAAAGGTCTTCACACTGAGTAACAGTGATGACTGACATCTGGGTTGCAATGCTGTTCTCAGTTTGAAACTAGAGAACAAGCAGTTTGGACATGTACCCTACCTATCTATGTATCTTTCCTAGTACTTATCATTATTTCAGAGCTGAGAGATGAGCACATCTAAATTTAAGCATCTGAAATATCAGACCACTCTCATTTTCCATATAATTTCCATACAAGTGAACATGATATTTTGGAACGTGTTTCTTGGCACCATAATGCCATAGACTGCCCCAACCAAGATCAGAACTCTGCTAGATGCTCCCTATGTACATAGCGTCCCAAAGAGCTCATGACCTAAACAGACATTTTGGAATGTTTCCTGATACCACAACATCATGAATCAACTTGTTAAATGAGGCTCAACCTAGCTCCTACAAAAAAGAATACAATTTTATGAGCACAACTTTTCGTGTGCATCTGTCAATGGGACAGATGTCTTCATGGTCTATGCAGAAGGAAATCTTTCTCTCAGTATATAATAGTGCCCCCTAGCGAGTGCAGTTTGTGTGTGTGACTGTGGGTGTCTGTGAACACAAGATGGTGGACACAAATCCATAGATGCTTCCCTAAAACTGTATTTTTTTGGCCCCATTTGTCAATCCTGTTTAATGGTGTATTGTATCCCAGGCAACTCCCAATCATCAGTCAGTCATGATGAAAGGAATGAGTGATGCATGATCTTTCCCGCGAGAAACAATAAGCCAATTCAACTTCTTAATGTGTCACATTTTAATGGAAATGCTCATATAAAAAAAAGTGATGTTAACAGTGAATCATTTCACCTGAAGCCGAAGGTTACCTTTGCCACTAAGAGTGTTATCATTTCTTTGACGGTTTCTTCAATTAGTTCATCTATTTTTGAATGGTACTGGTGCTAAGAAAAAAAGAAAAAAGAGAAAAGGCAGAGGTAAATATTAGCATTGATCAAGTGATGGCACTGTGTTTATTAGGCTCTTCCCCTGGTAAACAGAATTTGTAATAGTATCAGCTAAGAAACAACCAATTTATTACCCTCTGCTCCACTGATGTGGATAATAATTACTTACATTTATACATGATTTTTAATTCAGGAGAATCTGACCGCACTTTCAAAGCATGGGCAAACCTCTGAAATATGCACGCAGCTACACTGACACCAATAGGAGCCAGTGCTTAATTTGGTGCCGGGACTCAAGCAATTTTTTTACATTAATAACTGATGCAGCAAGCCCAGAGGTGCCGGGGGGTTCCGAACTGCTGGGCCCGGAGGTGCCGGGGGGCTCCGAACTGCCGGGCCCAGAGGTGCCGGAGCTTGGACCTGGCACAGATTAAGCACTGATAGGAGCTAAATGTATGTGTCCAAGGGGGGGACTTTGGCCCTTATAGCCCATGTGTACAAATATAATAGTTACTGTTTCTAGAGCTTTCTACAGTGTTGTACCAATGTTAACTCATTCACTTTATAAAGGAACAATTTAACTGCCTATTGAAACGCAGCCACCACTGGGATAGAATGTGGCAATTTTCCCAGGGCACAGCCACGCCCCGTTGGAGCTTGGGAAAGGCAACAATGGCCTTCTGCGGAAAGAACAGTAAGGGTGACATTTTAAAGAAAAGAGGCTGCAACTGGAATATCCCGAACCATTTGAGGAGCATCGCTGCACTTGCAGAAAGTGCTATAGAATCTGTTAGGCTCCGTTCCAGCAAAGCACTTTGGGTATGGCTGTACTGCCACTGGCACTGAGCTCCCAGCCTGGGTCCACAGACGTGTGCTGGCGGGGTTTCGAGTTAGCAAGCTAAGAATAGCTGTGTAGATGTTGCTTTGACATTGCAGCGCAGGATGAAGCTTGGGCTCTGAAGCCAGGGGGTGCCTTAGGATGTCTGAACAGCTATTTTTAGCATACTAGTGCAAGCCCCACTAGTGCAAATCAGCATCATGGGGCTGGGAGGCTCATTTCCAGATGCAGTGGACACAGACCCTTTAGCGTGTATTCAGATTCAGTGGCACAGAAGCAAGTGTTTAAAGTTAAGCACTATTTAAATGCTTGTTGAATTGATGCCTTTATGATCATAACATAATCAAGATCTGTGTTTCATCTCATGCATCTCCACCAGCACAGTACCATTCTGCTAATACCATTCTGGCCCACTGGTTCAGCATAGCTGCCCAGGAAAGAGTGCCACCAATTGACTGACGAGCACCAGTCCTTGCAGCACCTAGGTTTTTCCATGGCACCTCCCGTTCAATACCAACAGGAGTGGCGCCAAGGTTTTTGGCGCCCTAGGCGCAGGACCGGCTCACTGGTCCCGTGGCTCCGGTGGACCTGCTGCAGGCATGCCTGCAGATGCTCCCCCGGAGCCGCGGGACCAGCGGACCCTCCGCAGGCACGCCTGCAGGAGGTCCACCGGAGCAGTCTGCCGCCCTTCCAAATCCTGGTGCCCTAGGTCTGCCTAAGTCGCCTAAATGGAAGCGCTGGCCCTGAATACCAACCAGACCAAACCTCACTTAGCTTTTGAGCTCTGAGGCAACCACAGTCCAACGCGATCTGGCTATAATAGGTACAAAACATTTTTTGGCTAATGTAGAAAAACTTCAGTTAGAGGATTTAAATATAAAAAATCTACATATTCTTACTGAAAATAAATATTTTCAACATTAAATTTTTTATTTAAAAATCAAATGTTTTAAGTAGTGATCTTAGTCCCTATATGCATTGCCACTTGTTTGCATCAATATTGTTTTAAAATGTTAACATCAAATTACATTGAAAGAGACAAATCTGCTGCAAACACTAATCATGCTTTGGGAAAACAAAGGCTATGAGGGCAATTCAAAGTGTTGGACACTGGTCCCTCAACATTGACTAGGTAGTTTCTATCATTTTGAACTGCTCTATATTTTATTTTGCAATAAAACAATAACATATGATTACAGGAACTTGGAAAAAAGAAAAAAAATGTAGGACACACTTACCCACTCTTTAGCAAACTTTCAGATGATTAGGGACAGAAATTAAGAGGAGGGTGCAGAAGACAGGAAAAAGAACACATGAAGATAAATAATAAATAACATGAAATTTTCAAAAAAAGGGGGACCTAATTCAATGGGGTCATGAAAAAAAGCAGCAGCTTGTACAGAAACAATAAGCGATGGGAAATGAAACATGAATAAAAACTCATTTAACTGAAATACCAGAGATCATTACCTGTAATACCTATAGGAGGTAAAAGTGGGGCGGGGCGGGAGGGAAAATGATCCCATACAGAACACAGACTGTACGTCTCTGATGAGAAAGTACAAGGACTTGTTTTCATTGTACTTGGAAGCTGGACTGCAACAATAAGAACGATTTTACAGATGAGTTTCGAGGTAGGTGGACCTGAATTAAGGACTGGAGTCGAGATGATGAGTCTTGGCACTGGACTAGGGCAGGTTCGTCAAGTGGTGCAGCCTCTGACCTCCAAAATCTAGCACCCCTCACAAGACAGATTCAGAAGCAATGGAGTGAGCATTTGGCTGAACCTGATGGACACACCAAGTAAAGATGAGAGCCACAAATACCAGAGTGGCACTTGCCCACTTCCATATGGACAATTTAGTGGCAGGGGCAATTTAATGGCAAAAACTATTTTTGTATAAACAAACATTTGCCTTCTGAAGAATTTTTGTTTCCATGTCCTGCTTTGTGGGTCCAAAATCTGTATCAATGCCTTATAGAACCATAGTTACATGAGAAATATTCTTATGTATGTAGCTACATTTCATTTACTCATCAGAAC
Source organism: Chelonoidis abingdonii (assembly GCF_003597395.2). Classification (NCBI taxonomy): domain Eukaryota; kingdom Metazoa; phylum Chordata; order Testudines; family Testudinidae; genus Chelonoidis; species Chelonoidis abingdonii. The sequence continues at coordinate 37,085,391 of NC_133785.1, read as the reverse complement.
CTATTTGGTAGTACTTTAAAATCTGGAGATCTCACACCAATCAGGAAAGGCAGCTGCAACTGCTGAGCTCAGGGGCACACCCAGAGGAGCTGGGTTGAATCCAGAGGGTGCATTCCCCCACCTTGGGCCAGGACCTGCATGAAAAGATGGTGAATAGGAATGAAATTTGGCATGTATCTGGACAGGTGGAGTTTTCTCCATGTTCTCCTCCCCCTGATTGCATCTTCTATCAGTTGCGAAGTCCCGGAAACAGAGCAGAAGGCACCTGTGGAATGTGACAACTCCCGCATGGGTGGGGAAGGCTCTACTCACATCTGGGAGAGAGATTGGCCAGGTGCCATGTGGAGTGGAGAAGGCAGCGAGAGGACAATGAAGCTGGGAAGAGCAGCTGAGGGTCTGATGGAACACAGCAGTGGTGTGAGTCGGGATGGTGCAGGCAGAATAGGAGGTGGCTGAAAGGGAGTCTGACCAGGTGCTGGTGCTTGAGGTTGGGGGAAGGGAATGTGGTGAGAGGATGGTGAATTAAAGCCAGTCAGCAGCAGTGTCTGCTTGCACCTGCCTGCTACATCTATAGGCTGGCAAGGGGGCGTCTGACCTAGGCCCCACTGATCTGTCCCAAACATCCCGCAAGTTTGACAGTCATTTGAGAAACAGAATGCAGTGTGCATCAGATCCCGTCTGAGCCGGGGCTAGCGGCTGTCTGGCAGAAGTGCTTCCAGCAGTAAGCAATGGCAGTATGAGCCATAGGCTGAATCCAAGAAGTTCTTCCCAGGCTTCCTGGAGGTGACAGCGGGGGGAGGGGGGGAGAACAGGACTCCCTCGTTTGTTACCTTCAGAATTACTATTACTGCTCACTTTCATTTTGGGGGGTGGAGACTTGTAAGTTTCTCCACCTCTTTCCTACGGGAACATACACTCTCCTTTCTGCTGCAACTTCTCCATGCAGGATCTCTGTATCTGCAGTAGCCACTACTATGTTTGCAGATATTTACTCAGGGTGGCGGATGACCGGTGGGATGCAAGCAGTGCTGCTGGGGAGCAGCATGCCAGTTATGAAAGACATTTTTCAGGTAGTGTCTTCAGCACACCCTAGTGGAAGCACCTTGGAGGATGTAACCCTTTTGAGTATGTACACGCTACCAAGTAAGTACAGAACAATGAAGCTTGCATCAAATGCTATAGTCATTTACAGAGCTATGTAATTTGGTCCCATTTTGGAAAGCAAGTGCACTAATTTATGAGCGTGATTATGTGCACACCTAACTCAATTCCAGTGTGTGCACAGAGAGTGGGATTACATGGGAAAATGCAAAGTAGGACTGCTAACGTGGGTGCTGGGGCCAGCGGCGGCTCTAGCTTTTTTGCCACTTCAAGCACAGCAGTCAGGCAGCTTTCGGCGTACCCGCTGCCAAATTGCCGTCGAATCCACGGGACTGGTGGACTTCCCGCAGGCAAGCCGCCAAAGACTGCCTGACTGCCACCCTCACAGGGACCAGCAGGGCACCCCCCGTGGCTTGCCACTCCAGGCACATGCTTGGAGCGCTGGTGCTTGGAGCCTCCACTGGCTGGAGCTCATCGACGGACAAGCAGGGTGCGCATAGAAGTGCACATGGGCTTTTGAAGACATGGCCCATTGTAAATGGTGACGGGCTGAGTTTAAATCAAAGTTCCATCCACTCAGTTTTAGGTCTTGCATATTAGCCCAAAAGACATGCTTCATTTGCCTCATTAGCATATTATTTTAATGAAAGTTTTGTTTGCTGGAGGTGGGGGTGAAGTTTGTTGCTGTTCATTGTCATGGGATAAATCATGGGTTTAAACTAAAAGAATGGCTAGGTGTGTGTAAAAAATACAGTGTGAAAAGTACTGGCAAATATATTTTCAATTAAAAGCTTGTTTACAAAGCAAATAAGAAGTGCACGGAGAGCGCTAACATGGAGCCCAAGAAGGTGAAAGATTTTCAGAGAGGGACCCTGTACAGCAAAACATCCACCGCAGCTGCTGTCAGGAAGGGCCATGGCCTCGCTGCTGTCCAGTGGTGGAGACCGCTCCTTATTCTGAACATAGGAGGCCAAATTCAGAGCTGCCATAAGTAGGTGGAATTCCACTGGAGCCAAACCTTAATACCAGGTCGGTATTTGGCCTGTTAGGTTTTTAGGCCAAACTCACACTGTTTATCCTGGGCCCTGACCAGCTCTGCACATCCCAGCTCAGCTCAGGAGAGGGGAATGCTTTAAGCCACTCTTGTCCTCCATTGATTCTGGGGATGCCATACTCCTGGCTGGTCTCCTGCTGTAAGATTGCCAGTGCCCCCAAGCGGGCATGATGGTAGCTGGGGGGCACGAAAAGGCTTTGGCCATGTGTCATCTTTTTCCTGGCCATGCCTCCTAAGCTGGCTGCTGGGAAGGGTGTGTATAAGAAGCTCTAAGACAGATGATCCCTGCTTCTGGTGTTCGCCCCATGGCAGACAAGGTTGGATTTAGGGCTGCTTAGTGCTGGTCAAGCAGCTTGCAGTGGCTGAAGTCCAGTTCAGGCCTGGGGCTTCTGAAATACAAAGCATTTCTGAGAAACTGGCAAAAGTGACTGGGAAATGTTACCTGCTTAATTTTTTGCATGCAATATATTGGCATACCTCTCCTGCCAAAGATCTTGTGTTACCGGCTTTACCTACTTGAGATTCAATCCTGAAACTGAAGATGGAAATCCATTTGACCCTCCCCTTGTAATAATTACCCAGCTAGGAAAAGGTGTTCTGGATCTGGCACAAAAGGATTTCTAAGAAAATGCTTCTTTTGCAGAAGTCTGTTTCATACTCTACAGATCCTGACATTTCTTAGGAGAATGCATGTGGTTTGAAGTTGAATAACTGATCTTTTTCATTCAATTTAACAAAAACTTTTGAGAGCGTTAATCACAATTAGCTATTAGATAAGTGAATAAAATCCACAATCCCTGTACTAAAGTTACTCCACTTGACTTCACGTGAGGCATATTTTGCCTTGTCATGCAACAGATTGTGTGTATGCTGTATTTCTGTTAGGACCATCTGACCTGGGGTATTAAATAAAAACATACTAGACCAACTGAGAAACATTTAATACATAAATTTATACCCATTGATGTATTAAAAATTCAGAGGAAAAATAAATATTTAAGATGGTAAAGTATGTTTACCAAATGTTTTAACAGCTGCCTTTAGATATAAGGACATGGAAATGAGACGATGGGTATGTTTTCAATAGAGTAGTACGTTTAAAATGCATCAAACAATTCATGTGTCTGTAAGACAGTTTTAAAAGAAAGGGCTTGTAGGTGAAAATGCTAAAAGTTAGGTCAAATCATAGCTCAAAAGAGTTGGTCTGTACTAGTGCGTGGCTTTCACTGTGATAAAAATTGATGGTATGTTTCCAAGCAGTGTCTAATTTGACTAGAGCTGATAAAACTATGACATTTGAACAATTTATTTGACAATTTTACCCCTTTTTTTGTTCATGAACAACCTGTCAACAGATCACAATTTGTATGAACTTGTTTGCTATTTGTTGTTGGGTGAACAGATTTTAGATACACACTGAACCTAAAGATTATTCATGAGCTGTTCATGGAGAGAAATTCACCTCTGTGCAGGAGTTCAGCACAAAACCTCTGAACCACTCAAAGCCCTATTTTTAAAGACTTAAGAAAAACTTAAGTGATGCAGAAACCTTATATGGCTATGATGTGCATTGCGGGGAACTTCACCCACAGTGAGTTATAACCGGGTGTGAGGAGGCCAAATTGCTATCTGGTTTCTGATTTGGTGGTTACATGCTTTAGTCTTTTTGATGACAGTCTCTTAAGTTTAGCTTAGAATTAGAATGGAATAGCTGGCGTAGCGTTTTTGGATACAATTACTAACACATACACACACTCTCTTTCTCATATTTTAATCTTTATCAATCTTTTCATCCTCCAAATATAAATGGTTCAACCCAGAGGTTCTCACAACTTCAAGAGGAGGGGAGGTAGCCCCCAAAATGGAGTGGTGTGAGCAGAGAAGGTCAAGATAAGGGTAGGAACATTAATTAAAAAGAAGCAAAGCTTAAGGAGGGTGTATGAGTATTGCAGTCCTAAACGGTAACGTATGCACTGATAATTTACATCTGATTTACAGATCTATTAGTGCAGCTATTTGTTAAAAACATCCTAGCACAGCAACTGCTGTTTCACACCATCGTTATGTTATCTTCAAGCTACTATACCAAATACCTTCTTAAAGAAGCACACAAAGATTTCCAGAGACTTATGCTTGCTCTTGGCGCAACAGAGAATAGTTGAGTGGCTGAGTGGGTTGAATGCAGGGGTTTGATCTCTGAAGATCTTAGATTTGTCTCAGGTCAAATGCAAAATGGGTCTGGTGGTCTCCATCACACACTGACACATATAGTTCAAAGGAAACTGCCGTATTGAAGGATGTATGAGGAAATATACACAACTCCCGCCAACACTACTTCTGGATTTAGCCAGTGCTATCAGATCCCTGTGTTACTGACTTGACCATTTTTATTAACATAACTAGCTAGCCCTGCAGTATCCCATGTACTGTGGGAGTCTGCCTGAGCTCAGAAATGTCACTCCTCCCACTAATTTAATTCACTAAGGTTTAGTGCTTGATTTGCAGTGTATCGAAGAGTAGATAAAGGTATTAGCATTGCAACACTCACCCTCCTGGCTGATAGGAAGCAGCCAACATGGCTGTTGTGGGATTGAAGAACTGGGGGATAAAAGAGGAGATGGAGGGCAAGAATGGAGAAACAACCAGAGAGTGGAAATGTTGTGATTCCACCAACCAGCCTAATAGTCATGCCTTGGGCTGACGAGAGTCCATTTAGTATCTGCCCTACATTGGATAGGTGGCTGAGGAAAGAAACTCAACCATCAAAAGCTTCAAACTCCTCTTCCCCCGAAAGAGACGGTCACAAACAAAATGTTACAACTGAAAACATAAAAAAAAAAAATGGGCCTGACCCAAAGTCAAACTCCCACTGACTCGAATGAGCTTTGAGTCAGACCCTTAGAGAGGATTATAGAGCAGAGTGAGATAAATATTTAAGAAGAACAAACAACTTGCAATGATTTATTATAAATTCCGAACGTGTAAAGCTGTAGTGGAAGATCTTATCTAGGAGACACCAGTTGGCAACAGGACAGGAAATCCAAGCAAGAGTTCTGAATTGATTTGAGCCTGGCATATGAATATATAACTTGGCTTAAAGCCATTGGAACACAATGATCATGATGATGCATTTAATCTAGTCCGATTTAGCGTGTCTTTCTACTTTGAATATTAAATACAGAATTTTCAACCTGCAACAATGTCTCTACAAGGAAAAAAATAGATCAGCAAGTGATCAAAACTGGATTGTTTTTGAAACTTTGAGTCATTAAGAACCTGGACAATTGGGATCATAAAACTTGCTGATTTTAGCCATATTCAAGGAAGTCAAATCAGGTGGAATTCAAATATATTTTAGGAAGTTGTCTTTTAACAAAACAAACAGTTTAATACTTTTGTCTACTCAAAATAATCATATCTTATACACTTGGTGACTACATGTAAATATCCAGCTTTTTGGCAAAGATACCTCTGGCTCCAAGGTGGAGTTAATGACTCAATAAACACATTCATCATGCATCAGCAGGCTTTAAAGATACCTTACACACCCCACAATCCTTGCTAACCATCACTACTAAATGACATTAGATTTATTTGATGGAATGACCCTGAATATTCATTGGCATACTCTATACGAAAGGCTAAAATCCACGATTGTTAGAATGTTTCTGAAACTAGCAGAATAGGAGATGGGAAAATTCATTAAGTTTTCTCTAAATTACATAAAAAATAATTTGCATTTTTACCTCTTGGCCCATTTCCATACTGCAAAGTTTTGTTGATTGAGCTTTGGCATCAACCATAACATTAAACATGGTGCATATTGACTGAGGGACTCGGAAATCTGTTGATCGACTGGTTTTTTGCAGCTTTACTTCAAATGCAATCCTGGTTCTATTAAAGAAAGTAGGAAAAGACCATTTCAGTTGGTGTTTAAGATACTGTAGCTAATAATATGTGGAACACAATGCTTAGTGAAAGAGAAAATTTAACGCTACCATAAATGGTAGAATACAATTATTTCAAATGTGTTTTACTAAAAATGATTTTCCAATTTAAAAAGAAACACTCTGTGCTACGGATAAGGTGTGTAACGGTCTCAGAGAAACTACTATTTTCTCATACTTGGTAAGCAATGTGATGAGATTACAAATAGAAGTGTTAAAAGTGTACACCTATAATTTGGACTGTTTTGGCTAATTTATACCTACAGGTGAAATGCAATCAAACAGTAAACATGAAGAATTAAAGGAAATTCTGTCTACTGGTACACAGTACTAAATACAGATGATATAAACCTGTTAATTGCTTAACTGGAAGGCAACTACTGGATTATTGCAATTTTATCTTTTCACAGTGTTACTGCTTGCTAGAATCTTTCTTTGATTTTGCAAACGTACCAGGATACCTTTACAAAAAGTCAATTGTAAAATAGTGCATGTGTGTAATTACACACACACAAATTCTGTTGTCCTTGCTAAATTTTATTCAGTTAAAATTTGAGTGGGAGTTACATTTTTTATTTCAATAAGAGTTTTGTCTGACTAAAGACTGCAGGATTGGTTGACAATAATTTTAAAATACTTACTGGGCCATAAGTGGCTCCAGTATTTCATATTAGGAATACTTCTAGCATAATGAGTAATGTCCCCTGATTCCTGAATTCCCTGAATGCAAAACGTTAGAGGGACTTTGTAGTTAAGGGAGTACTATATTCATTATTAGAAATACAACACAGAATCACTACATCAGTGGGCCTGGACCAAGAAATTAACAGAGAAGCCTGGAATTAGAAACAAATAATACCAATTACACCTAATACCTTTGACCTTTAAGGATCAGAAAGAGCTATGGAAGTGCAGGCTGATATCTATAAATGAAGCTCCTGATTCTGCAATCAGATCTGTATGGGCCGGCCAGCTTGGCTCTGATAGCAGAGTCAGGGTTTTGATAGGGGAGCTCAGTTCCCCCACACTGAGATGCAGCCACTTGTGAAATATGGCAGCTGTTCAACAGTGCACGACAAGAGTTAGCTGTAGGTCAGAGGAAGAAGTGAAGAAAAATACCACGTCAAACTGAAACTGCTACGGAAATACAGGTTGACAGAATGTGCCAAATTCGGAATTGGTATAAGCAGGGAGCACAGCATCATCGGCTTATGCCAGCAGTGAATTGAACCTGATGTAATTACTATTACCAGACGTTAGCCTGATATTGACACTAGGTGATCGAATCTTTAAATGAGCAGGACCATGGTTTTGTGTCTGCCTGGAAAGATGAGCATGATCAGGCCCACTTCTGAAGCATCATCATGAACTGCTCTCTAATTACAGTAAATGTATTTAAATGGGAAACGAAAGTATATAACAGAAGTACTCTGAGGTACAGAATACCCCATGTTATTCCCCAAGGAAGAACAATGGAAGGGCTAGTTATTTTAAAGGAAAGAGAAAAGAAATGTCATGGTCATGGAGCCGGGAGGCACACTGAATGGTCAATGAAGAGCAGAGCACTGTATTGCACGGACACATGCCGGTAGGTGAGCCAAGTCAAAGCAAAAGCATGGAGAAGCAAGAGAAAACCAACCCAAGAAGGATCCTCTTTACTGCTCAAAGGACTGAGCCGCAAATCAGCAGCTATCCTTCTTCAGGGATAATCCTACACTTTTTCTGTGGTGTAGAACTGCTAAACTCCACTTAGTTATTTCCTTAGTTTAATATTTACCATTTATATAATGCTAACTAGAGGTTCAGACTGATGCATCTATTTTCAGTTTGCTCTTAGAGAACAGAGTCAGACAACGGAAACAACTGAAGACACTCAGCATTTATATCAGACAATATACCAGCAGAGCAAGAAAGAGGAACCTTTCTAATGCCATAGGTATCACGATCATCTCAAGACCTTTAAAGAAGGCACAACATAATTAACGAATCTTTATGACCTATGGTGCAATTTGCATCTGCAGGACAATACAGAGTAAGAGACTTCACTAACTTAACAGTTAAACGTGCCTTTTGGATGATCAGGAAGGAGACTTTATCAACATCCAAAGGTTTACATGTGAATGAAGATCTGTACCTGTGTGGGAACAGACCTTGCTGTGACCTGCGGGACAGTGCTGGGAAATTGATGCCGGCTGTGGGCATCTCACATCTTCCTCTCTTTTTCCCTTTTCCATGTTTGTTTTGCTATAGTGAGGAAGGTTGACCTTGCTGGCCGCTATGGCCTTCCTGCGACATGGCAGTGGTGCAGGGAATTGGCAGCAAGAGGCTGGTGCTGGGTGGCCCTTGTACATGTGGATGCATATTGCCTCTCCCCAGGCTGGCAAGTGCTAAGAGAAGCTGTTGCTGAGAGCAGGGGTCATTCTCACTCCCTCACTGGCAGCACGCAGTGCTTCCTACTCGCCTTCCCTAGGGGTCTGGAAAAGGGACCTTTTAATGGTGTTAATGTAAGGGAAGCTGGACATTGAGTTCTGAGGGCTGACTGACTTCATGAGTTTGAGATATTTCAGACTGGTCCTTGCTCACAGGCTCAGGATAAATCTGATCACAGTATCAGGGACTGGAAAGAGTTTTTGCCTGCCACTGCACCGATATGTTTTCTCTACCGCCTTCGTCCAGAACTTCTTGCAGTGAGATCTGGTTGGTACAGAAGAATGAAGCATTGATGCCCAAAGGCAGGTCCCACCTTGGTTGCAGAAAGGGAGGTTGGCACCTTAGCCTGCGATGGTGCAGATCAGGATAAATTCCCGTGCGCAATGCTACAAAGACTGGGGTGTTTGCTGTTAATGCAGGCAACTTGAAAGGACCCTGGCTGAGCTCAGCTTGAGAAGGTAGAAGCTGCCAGAGCCACCTCCTGTAAAATGGCTGCACAGGGCTCAGAAGAGATGTGCTGAAAATGGTGGGAGGAACAACAAAGTGCATGGAGGAGGGCCTTACTTCCATATGCTGTTGAGGAGGGGCTTCTAGTGCACAGAGGAATCGTGTTCCTCCCAGAGGCTGGGATAGTTTGGGGGCTGTAGCATGGGAAAATGCATCTCTTTGGTGTCCATGACAGGATGGCTCTCCTCAACTTTTAACATTACCTGGCATTGCAGGGCTAATTGGCTGGCAGATAACTTGCAGTGAGAGTTACTGTATTTCAATAAAAGCTGTGGGCTATGGCCTTTAATCCAATTATCTGTATGCTGTGTTTTATTTCACAGCAGCAAAGCAACCCTATAACCCCCATTTGTTCTGAGTTCCAATTTCTGAGCCCAAATGTCTGCACTTTGCGAATGGGGAGGTTGTGGATCCAAACGACCAGGAATCAGAGAACATTAAAACACATGCTTGCACTTGCAGTGCAGCCAGACAACGGTGGCACAGAGCCACCTGCACATACCTGCTGTGGCTTTCATCTGCCTCTACCTGTTCTTTTGCCATTTGCTTTTCTCATGCCAGAGGATGCGAAGTTCATTTCTTTCCCCCACCCCCATCACCTCCTTCTGAAACCAACCAACCAAACAGAAACAGTGTGGGCAGCGTGACAATATAGCCTGGATGTTTCCTTATCAAAATGACTGCTGTTAACATATTCGTAAGAGTTCCTTTAAGGTGTACGCTCTGTTTCAGAGGCTTGGCAGGAGCATATCATATGAGGTGGCACTGGCGGTGATGACTGTTTTCAATCAAAGGCAGCTGGAAAGCCTGACTGGTTCTCTGAATGGCACAATCTCCTTTGTCGGTCACCCATGTGGGTGCTGAGATAGCACGCAGGGCTACTCCTATAGCATTCAACAATCCTGCGCCCTAATGTGTTACCCAAACCTGACCCCAGAGGAGGCGCACAACAACAGCAGAGAAAGCGTGAAGTGAGGGGGGTTTGTTGCCTTATTGGGAATAGGCATCGTCTAGTGCCTACATTTAAAAGATGTTGCCTTTTAGAGGTCAATAATTTGCAGAGATAAGAAGTGTGCTACCACCAAGCCTGTCCTGGATGGAAATAAATTAGGGCTTAAAAAGATAATGGCTGAAGTCAAGCTGAAAGGTAAAGTATAGCCCCCCCTTTTCCAATAAGGTAGGGCAACCCCCCCGCCCCCAACAATTTATTATGATCCAGTTCCATTGTTCAGACATACCTCTTAACACAAGACTCGATCATGTCACTTGCCATAAGTTTTAGACGCTGTTCTAGGTGCTTTCCAAATTCTTCCTCAGGCCAGTGTAAATCCCGAATGAAAGTCTGTAGGGCATCAAGTTTCCAAAACAGATCTTCAGAGGTTCCTGATCCATTGCTGGCAGGGTAAAATGAAAACAGAAGTCATACACAGGACCCTGCTATTGGAAACCTGATGTGGAGACCATTCTTGTACAAGTTGAGGGCATACAGTGGCTTAATACACAGAACAATGCTGGGTAATCTCCATCATCAGGCTTTTGAATTTTACCATACATTTGCCTAGTCTACCTTGCTGTTATAACTCACAAATCTTTCCAGACCAGATGATAAGACAAAATTATGAATTACGCACATTAACTGGAAAAAGTGTGTATGGTAAAAATCAGCCTTAGCTAATAACCACATTGACATATGTGATTATTTAAAATTAAGGCTTAAATTTGTAGTAGAAAACCCTTGACTGACAATAACTACAGTACATGAATGTATGCAGTTATTCAAATTTAGGGTTTCATGCATTTTTTTTGTTCAAATGATACATTTTTAATTTTTTCCCCAACATTTACCAGGTAAAGGACAGTGCTAACAAGTGGTGAGCGAGGACACACCTTATCTCTTGAACAGCTGGAAAAAAATCAGGGTAAGTCAATTGAACTAAGAACACTAGACATCTCATGTGAAAGAGTTTTGGTTAGGTTGACTACTCCACATCTCACAGATCAGCCTCTTGTGAAGGCATCTACAGGACAACAGATTTTTTTTTTAATGTCTATTTTTTTGCAATGTCTTTGGTCTGTTGCAAAAGTCTGAATTCTTTCCAAAGTGCATAGTCTTACCCACTCCTCTGCACAGATGGGACGCTTTGGGCTCGTTGTGTATAGCTACTTTGGTTCTTTTCAACTATAATTGTGTCTAAAACCTCCACTTAGAGAATAAAATACAGGCCTTGATTGTGTTTTGTTGGTGCAGAAAAATTTATCTATAACCCTTTTCTCTCTCTCTCTTTTTTTCATGACAATTACCAAGAGATCTTCAAGCACTTTAACCCCCTCCTCGCATACCACTAATGCTAACACAGTAATTGATAAGATGTTTAACACACCATGCATTACCACTTGTGCTGACATCGTCTATAGAAACAGATGAGGAAGGGTGTTTCTATTGTGACAGATGCCAGCTGCATTGAGTTAATGCTACAGAGGAAAATATAGCCGATGCATACATGGCTACTGCCAGGTGAAAACCATACTCCCAACATGCTAGAGGGGTCCTGTGAGGGCTTGTGCTAACAAAGGTAACAATTTAAAGAATGAATTAGCTCAGAAGTAGGAACAGATGTATCTGACACTAAGGGAGAGGTAACACTGAAACAAGTCCTTAATAATGAACAGTGAGTGGGTACAAGGGAATTGGGACACTGAAAAGATAGAGAATCAGGCATTTCCTTATATGATATCTTTAGTCAGAAAACTATTTTGTGTTACTTCAATAGCACAGCCCCGAGAGTCAACCTATCTACATTTGTAGTTTCTTCTGTTTGAGACCTATGTTTAGGAATAATTAAACTTTCTCTAATCTAATCCCAGTTTTGGAACTGCATGAATTTATGTTTTAAATAATTAAATACACATGAATGCAATAATTGGTATTTATTACAACAACATTATGACACCCATCTGGTTTCAGAATTTTCAAAAAAATTACTCTCCGTATTTTTTTCTTCTTTTGAACAGCTCATTATTAGGTTTTCCTGGGAGGAAAGTAATATTCTATGTTATGTCCAAAATGAACTGTTCATTGTTAGTGAAATAGCACCAAAATTGCTTTGATCACATAGAATTTGCAAAATGCTTTTCACACTTAAGCTATAGTTTTATTAAAGATGATTGTCAACTTTACTGTCATGTCTTGATTCTTATCTTTTCAAAAACGAGATCACAGAGCATGCACAGAGAAAAAAGTAATACAAACTTTCAAGTATTATTTACAGATACTGCCTAATCTAGCCTTTAACACAGCCAACTTAGCATGAATATGAGTTGTATTTCTTTGAAACATAAATTACTCTAATATTTCAATTTTTTTAAAAATAAAAGGTCATTGGCTTTGCCTCCAGTTCGTTAGTATTAGTATAGAGCATATTCAGTAGGATCCAGGTGTAGATGTAAATTACGTGTAGTTTCCTGTACCTGGACCATTACCCCCCTCTGCCACCCTTCCTGTCCAATAAAAAGTCGATATTTATTGTTACTGTGAGACTTTTTGTTTTTGGGTAAAGTTACAATTTATTCTTAAATACAAATTGTTAAACAAATCAATTACCATGTCAACCTATCAGCAGCTCGGGTATAAGAAAAAGATGAAAGCATGATATACAGGGGAGTTGCATCTTACACGAGGGTTAGGTTCTGAAGTCAGAGCGTAAGGTGAAAATCACATACAGTCAAACACTCATTGAGTGGAATGGTGGGCAGAATCGCCCGCACTACAGGTAGAGTATTTAAACTGTTATTTTTCTCTTTTTTCTTTTGTTCTGCTGAGCGCGTATAGTTAAAATCGCCTAAGTTAATGTGCTTATAATGCGACTCCATGGTAGATGTGTCAGACTTTATTTGTTTTCAGGTTTAATTTAGATTGCTCTGAGTATTGGTTTACCAGGCTGCATAGAGCATGCAGCTCAGGGAAGTGAACCTAGCAGCAATTTTAACACTGCCTCCCTTTCCCTCTTTAGGAAAGCACATACCCAAAGGGATGGGGGGGATGGTACTTGGGTGGCTAGACTGAGTCACTGGCCATGCCACTGCGGATACACTGCTACATGTAGGTGCTAGCTCGAGGAGAGCTAGCGTGTGTACGTCTACCTGAGCTGGGAATTACATTTCCCAGCTGCTGTGCAGATATACCCCGAGGTGCTGCTGCTTGGCAAGTTATTCTGGGGATCCCAAGCCTTAGCAACACAAAAAACTTTGCTGAAAGCACGTGCTTAACGTTAAGCACATGTGTAGCCTTACTGATCTCCATGGTACTCGTGTGCTTTAACAGACATGCGCATTTGAGGCCATGATTCAGAGAAGCATGTAAGCATGTGCTTAAAGTTAACCTTCCTGCAGTGGGCTCCTTTCATGAATTGGGACTTTGGTGCTTTGCTGGACTGGCCTGGCCTGGCATGGCATTTCTCCCCTTTCAGCTTTTAAGAGGGAAGAAAGGATGGGGAATGGACAGTCACAGAAGGAGTGAAAGAGTAGGGAAAGGCCATCTGGGGCAGTGCTGGTGACTTTGAACTTTCCTCAGGAGGAAGATGGTTTATGAGGAGCAGGTGGGTCAGATTTCTGAGTCAAAGCACCAGGGTGTGCATACTGCATGGCTGTCAAAAAACAACAGGACATGGGCAGCTCAGAAACTGTCCAGTATCCCTGTGCTTTGACTGGCTGAGATAATCCTTCTGCCATGTCACACTAAGCAATTTGAAGTGAGAACTTAGAAAGTCTCAATTTTTATGCTGGTAAATGTTATTAGAATGATGGCCCAACACTCAGTGGCAGCTTTGTTTATCCCTTTGGGTATCAATCTCTGGCACCACTCAATGTCTGTGACTGTTAAGGGGGACCCACCATAATTACAGAAGTCACATGACCTACACTGAAAAACACATCTATCATGCCTCTTCATTGAGTATGTGTCCTACATCATAGGACAGTCACAAGGTTAACAATCTTGTGTTAGGCACTGGTTATTACATGCTAGTGACTTGGGCCCTGTTTGATTTCCTACGTTTGATTCAAGACATTTGGAATGACTTTTAAGTATTGAGGCTGGGATGGAGGTTCTAGAATTCAATTACCATTTGGGCTCCCCATGTCATGCATAAGAATCCTTATAGATGTCTCCCCCCTTTATCTGAAATATTGTACAAGAATTCCATGCAATAAGGAACTTGCAGAAAAATAAAATCTCACTTTTAGATCTACATCTGGTCCATGGAAATTAGTCAACTTGCACTGCAGTTGGTTCTTCCTATCTTTTGAGACATGTCAGCTCATATTTACGTACTGTAGTTTATACTCCAAGAGGACTACAGCCCACTATCAACAATTATTTTGTAAAGTGAGACGCTCAAGCTTCCAGCGGGCGTAAGACAAAGTCTCAATATTTATAAAAACTTCTAATGTACATGCCAGAAATACATAAGGGTTGCCTCATTTAGTAAAATATCTAATTATCTATCTCTGTCACTCTTTTAAAGTTATATATAATGCACAGAAACAAACAACACATATCCATGCCAAGATTACTTTAAATTTAAATGAGATCTAATGTGAACTCAATACACACTCAGAATCATATATAGCAGCCATCCATGACGGTGCAGAAAAGCTAGGCATTTGTGGGATGCCTAGTGGGATGTTAACTGGTAGATTTGGTACTTTAGGGAGATTCACATTTGGTAGATTCACATTGGGCAGATTACTTGTTAAACTCCTGTGGAAGAAACAGACAGAAAGAAAAATACCATAACAGTGACAATGCAGATGTAGCAGAAGCACGTGACAGTCATAAACAAATCTGCAAAGTTCACAGCAAGACAACAGTCAAAAAACTAAAGCAAAACATTTCAGAAAGAAGCATGAATATGGAAGGCTTAAGTGTGGTTATTTTTTTAGTCTACGATAAAAAGCAAGTTACCTAAAAAAATTAATAAAAGAAGAAAAATCACAACGCCGCAAATTAACAAACTACTCAAACACCCACACAAAGTAACTTAATTTACAGGTCCTGATACAATTTCAGAGCACAGAAAAGTAGCTTTTAATTTAAAAATATACCATGAGCAAGCAAATCTGAATTCTTATATCAACATTTAGATTGGATGGATATATGAAATAGCTACACTGGAAGACCTATCAGGAATTTTAAAGGTTTTGTGTTGGAATCAGGGTTCAAAGTAGTAAACACTGAGGGTGAAATCCTGGCTCCACTGAAATCAATGGAAGTTTTGCCATTGAACTCAATGGAGCCAGGCTTTTATCCTTAATGAAAACTCCCCATTTACCTCGCTCTCTCCAAATGTTATAGATTTGTTTTCGTTTGGAGCACATGAATGCTGCTCCGTCAACCAGAAGAGAAAGATTCCAATCTTGCAACTGTATCCATGCATGCAGACCCTTGTGGGGCTTCGCAGGTGCAAGAATCTCCCTGTGTGTCTCCGTTTGCTAGATCATGGCCAAACGATCAGGGAGGAGGAACACTATATAATGTGCACTGACATCTAGGTGTATGTTTTCAGCGTGGTATGCAGAGAATTATGAACAGATCCTGATTACTTAGCATGAGATTTGTGTGCGAATGTTTCCCACTTGGAAATAGGGCCATGGGATGTACTCAATGGTTAATTTCTGAAGGATGTATAGCTGGGCATTATAAATTTAAGAGCATTATCAAGACACACAATTATTACATGAAAGAGAACTTTTAAAAAAATGATTTTGTCCATCAAATACAAGGTGGTTTAATGTAATATGCTTCCCAGAAACAACGTACAGTACAATGACACTGCATGCCCAGGATTTCCAAAACATCCAGAAACATTTTAATGTCCCTACATTGGCAGAACAGTTATAACCGTATTTTAAAAGCATCTCATCATAACAATATTTTACATGAACATGGGGTTTTGGTATCTGGAAGATGTAGAATTTGGAAGTTTATTCCTTGCGCTATCTGATCAACAAGACATAAGTCATTTTCTGAAAACTCTCTTTCTGCCTTTACATAGCATATTATGGCATAAACCAACAAAATTCTTTCCGGCCTTATTTCAAAGGCAAATCCAGAAGTCTCGACTCAATTTTTATTGTGTCTTTATTCCCACTGGGAGTTTGAGGAAGCAGACAGTAAAACCTGGGTCAGGACACCAGATTTAATGCTTAATTCTGTAGCAATGCAGTCAGAGGAAGCTTTGCCAGTGTCTGGAATTCATGCAGTTTCAGGCACTTAGCCTCCTTAGTTTATGAGATGTTTTAAAAATTAATCCAGCCTTAATTGTCTGGCTCAGCAATATGAACACAGAGGGTGGTCATTCCGGAACTCTGTTTTGGAAGGTCTCTTCCACTCCCTATACAGCTATTGTCTTCTAGGCAGCTTTAACGGCCATACTGCAGAACTGTATAATTTCATGTTCTCCTCTTCCAATGCATTAGTTACACAGCCAAGAGGCAGAATGACTTGGATTTCCATTCTTAACTTTTTGAACAAAGTTCCACCTTCAGGGAAAAATACAGTCTAATGTCATTTTGGGGTGAAAAGATGCTTTCTGGTTTATTTATGTTTCTGGTAAATTTGATTTCACACTATCTGCTTGTTCTCCTTGTGAATAAAGAAACATATATAGGAGCCTTCTCATGCAACAAAACCATCCAGTTTCCATTCAGATGTGTATATGCCTCTTAAAGTGAATATGATTTTCAAATGATACACCTATTTCATAATGACTGAGAAACTGTTAGAGCTTTAGGAATAGTATGTCTGTGTAGTTAATATTCATATTGAATAAATCAAAAATAGCAAGGGATGGATAACATATAAATGTATAAGTAAGAGCAACTGAAAGAATAGCCAAATGGTGAACACATACATCAAAAAAAACCAACTTTGTTTTTAATACTAAAAATTCAAGAAGACACTTAGTGTCATATGCATTAAAACACTGTATTATTAAAATGATTTTCCACAGAAAATACTATACTGTATTCACATTTAAACGTATTTTTTTTTACACAACATATTATTTTGCTGATGCTTTGTGGCCCTTGCAAGGATAAGTTACAACTTTTAACAGCAAAATACTGTAGTGTATGTAGTGTAATGCTAACACATGGGCTTGATTTTGAAAAAAGCCTTCTCCTTTGCATTCACAATTTTGTAGGTGCAACTGATCTCATTTACACATCTAATGATCTGATTTGCCCCTGCAATCAGGTACCTAGATCTGTAGATGACATCAATATCATCCATAAATATTTGTGTCTGCATTTATTCAGGCCATAAAATTACAGGTACAAAATGGGAAGCTGCTTCTAAAAATCAGCCCATATTTATTTTAATACAAGATGCTAAATTTGGCCCCAATCCAGCAGTCTGATGGAGGTGACACTCAGCTCATTAGTGGCAGAGGGTTGGTTGGTCTACGAGGATTCAGTTTTAGAACTGGGGCTTAATGTATGTGAAAAGGGAAGTTCTGTCAGGTTGTACAGATTGTAGAGGGATCGCTCAGTGGTTTGAGCATTGGCCTGCTAAACCCAGGGTTGTGAGCTCAATTCTTGAGGGGGCCACTTAGGGATCTGGGGCAAAATCAGTACTTGGTCCTGCTAGTGAAGGCAGGGGGCTGGACTCAATCACCTTTCAGGATCCTTTCCAGTTCCATGAGATAGTATATTTCCATATATTACAGCTCATTTTGCATTGTTCTATTTACTCCCAATTTTTTCTATTTTCTACATTTCTACAATTCATACCTCCATTGTCTAGCTATAAAAACCTCATCACAGCCACACTATCAGTGACTAATGGCATCATTGTATTGTACCCTACAAAAATATATTAAAAAGTTCACTTTCCCTGTTATAGTATTGACCAAAGAAAACCGTAAAAATGCATAAGAAACTACATAATAAATGCCACACTACGCAATTGATATAACAGAGTGGCCAGAAAACCACGGAGTTTTTATTGAGTTAGCCCACCTAGGTACGGAACATGTAAATAAATTAGAGACTTGTTGGTGCTTAAACGTTCAGTTCCCACAGATACCCTGAAATCACTTACTGATCCGCCAGATCAGCTGTTCCTCTGATTCCTCTAGAAATCCTACTTGATTACTATAAATGCTGAACCAATTCAAGTGGTAGTCTTTCTACAAAGGCTTCAATACTAGGGGCATATCAGTGAAGTTAGTAGCAAAATCTGTGCTCTGTCTCTGGCTTGATGTCTGGTGTGGTAACCGTAAATAATATACACCTACAAGAACTTTTTCTTGGCAGGCCACTTCTCCCCAGGACATCTCTCTAGCAGGACAACATCACCTGTTCTGTCTGACTAGCTGATATACTCACACTGTTTAATTGGTTACATGTTATATTAATATATTGAGGATACATTTATAAAGGGTTAACAAATGATTAACAAATGTTAACATCATTAGCAGTATGTGTTTTGGATGGTTATAGGTACAGGAGTATAAAGCATTGTAGATAGTTAGAAGTCATGGGTATCATAACAACACCTATCTCCTGTATAGTGCATCTTCCCTCAGTAGATCAGAGAGCATTAACAAAGTGGGTCAGTATCATTATCCCCAATTTACAGATAGGGAAACTGAGGCACAAAGCAGGGAAGTGCTTGTCCAAGTTCACCCACTGGGCTAGAGGCAGAGCTAGGAACAGAAACCATATATCCTGCTCCATCCACTAGCCCACCCTTTAAGGTTATTAGCCCCCTTTTACAGATGGGGAACAGAAGCACAAAAAGATTAAGTTGTAAGCAACCTGTTGGACTCTATAACAATCTATAATAATTGATGGATCATTTATTACAACATCTTATTTTCCTTTTATAACCTGCTTACCAATGAATCCTTAATAAAGTGAGGCCATTTGGTTGGGTTTTCAGTGTGCAGATTCAACTTGCAAATTGAAAAGAAGTGCTGAGACCGACTGTCTTGTACTAAAATCCAGTGACTTCTACAATGTTACAGAAGATATTTTTCTGGTCGTTCAGGTGTCCCAGAAGAGATTTGTACAATTTTCTACCAAACCAACTCAAAAGGCCAGCAGTGGTCATTACCTGACCGTCTGCTCAAGAGGACTCCTGCTGCCAAGTGCTCTGTATACGGTATACATTTGGGTGTCTGGTGGTTGCTATGTATTTCAGAGCTCACTGAGAAGCTAGTGGGAGAAAAGCTAAGGGCATGAAGCTGTCTCCCACCTGACTTTACATATTAAACCAATCTGGAAACAGATCTAACTGACGTTCTGTGATGGGGTTTGCTGTTTCACTTTGTTTCATTTTTCTCTGCATAGTTTTGCACAGACATAGCAGCTGTGCAAACTGTTACGGGGCAGGTAACCCATGCTCATAAGTTCTATAGCTACTCAGAGCTTGTGCAAAAGAGTCAGATTACACAGCCCTCATGAGAAAATTATGTGGACATTTTTTCTTCAGTGTTTTCAATATTCAATGGCATCTATCTTACTGTTTATATGAGTCTATACACAGCTATTCGTAGCATAAGGTGAACAGTATCCAGAAAAGAAAATATAAAGATGACATGCTTGCCTACTGCCATCTGGTCAGGTTATATAGGAACGTATACTTCAGCCTTGATTGCAAGCATGAGCACAGAAAAGCCTTTTAAAAAGGCTGTCATGAGGTAATAGGATTTCACTCTCACAATTTGATGTAAAGATCTAAAGCAGGATAGCAGTAGACATGTATTCTGCTTCACCTCTTCACGCCAAGTTGAAAGCCTTTCTTCAAAGCTGAGTAAAGCTGTGCAGAATTTTCCAAGGGCAAAGATGTTTTATGTTTTTAGCAGTATCATTTCCACTGTTGCTGCTATATTATGCAATAGTGTAACAGGAGAAGGTCAAGTTAGTGTCTTTTGCACTGTTGCAGTATTAGAATGCTATTTCTTTCAATCTTTCTTGTGAATTTAAAAACAGGCAAATAGTGTGCAAACAATCTCGTGCACTCATCTGGGAAATGTGAAGTGGTGGTTACCAATTGTCACCTCCGTAGAGTTGCAAAATAGGACAAATGGCCCAAAGAAATCAACTGTCTGATAGCGTGAATGGGTAGCTGAAAGAGGAGGTATGTGGTGGAGTTGGGGAGAGTAAGTAAAATACATCTGTTATGTTGAGTCTGCTCACAGGTTTATTGTGGATTCATAGAGTCCAAGGCCAGAAGGAACCATTGTGATTATCTAGTCTGACCTCCTGTACAACACAGGCCAGAGAACTCCCCCAAAATAATTCCTAGAGCAGATCTTCTAGGAAAACATCCAGTCTGGTAAGGAATAGCACGTTGCCTGCCCATGAGACACTGAAAGAAGATTCCTTAACATCTAGTTCTGAACCATGCTCCAAATGATCATCAGTAAGATCGGAATAAGATTCCCTATTTTCCTTCACGCAGTGCATATTGTACTCTATGTTTTGCACAGATATGTTCACTGGCCTTATGGCAAATCCCAATGAGTTATCTTTAACAACTCTCTCTCTCTGGTAAATTAAGAATGAAGTATCTGCTAGTGAAAGAAATTATTAAAATGCCTGTTTTCACTAAAGGAACATAAGCTTTCCATGAACAGAACACGTACTCCGTGTCAAAGCACTTTTAAGCATCCCAGTCCACTCTATGAGACAGATTAGTCTCAAAGTGAAACATTAGACTAAGAAAAGAAGTTTTCATAACTTGAAGGATACATTAAAATTATAGCATTAACATATCAGAAACTCCCTACTTTAATTCTGAAAGTGATTATGTTCCACATATCTAAAACATTGAGAAAACATTTCAAAACCCAAACGTTGTGACAAAAACATACATTTATATAAATCTATATTTGAGTCTAAGGTTAGTTAAAACCAAGAATAGTCATTATTTTTAAATATATTCAAGTTTCTGATTTAAAACAAATACAATAAAAGGAGCTAATTATTTGTCAAATGCATGGTTAAGTAGCATGGTTACATGAAGTGATTGCACCAATTTTATACCACATCTATTACTAAAGCCATGCTGTAAAATTAAAGCTAATGCTAACTTTAAAATGCAGTTCTATCTGAAGAAATGATTATGTAAAAATGGCATTTTGCCACTCAAAGATCAATTTCCTGTGAATTTGCAGAGTTATATCTGCTTATTTTAGAGTCAAAAATGAATTTTTAGTGTTTTTAATCCTGTTAACACTGCAAAGCCAACACAGCAAAGGGAAAGTGAGCTGGATTCTTCTATTCCTTCTCTATTCCTTCTATTCCTTCCATTATCAACATAATGGAATACTGAGTTGCAGTCATTTGTTCCTCTGTAAAAGGGATATATGACTAAAAAGAGGGATTGTGCGGGTGTAAATGAGGGCCTAATTTGGCACACAAAACCTTTACTGCTGGTGGTGATGTACAAGAATGCAAGAACCATCCTGGATAATCATATTTAAGGGCTGGTCTACACTACGGGATAAAATCGATTTTAGATACGCAATTTCAGCTACATGAATAACGTAGCTGAAGTCGAATATCTAAAATCGATTTACTCACCCGTCTTCACCGCGCGGGATCGATGTCCGCGGCTCGCCATGTCGATTCCAGAACTCCGTTGGGGTTGGTGGAGTTCCGGAATCGATATAAGCACGCTCAGGGATTGATATATCCCATCTAGATTAGACGCGATATATCGATCCCAGAGCAATCGATTTTAATGTGCCGATACGGCGTGTAGTCTAGACGTGGCCACAGGTTGAATTTGGAGGGCTGGCTGTCAGCACAAAATCTCTTAACTGGTATGGAATCTCTTTTTGGTATGGAAAACACTGAAAGACACCTCTCCTTTTACATAGTAACTTTTCAGAAAAGAACAATATCCTATACTGGGTATCTTTCAGCTTACTCTTTTAACTTTTTTTTAAAGGACACACGTCCTTCATAGTATCTAACTGTGCCTTCTTGGAACAAGCATGACAGTATTCTGCAATGCTTAGAAACTTAAGAAGTAATAATTATACTGTAAAATTGCCATTGCTTTAAAGGACTTTATGTTTTTAAAATTGCACAGATCTTAGGCTAAGAGTTTGGTTTCTCACTACATTTATTTCTTAGTTTTAAGCTATCACTTCTATGAGATCAGTAAATAGTGTTGCTCAAATCTTCCCTCTAATTTCTGCTCCCCAGTAGTTAGCACACCAAGTTTCCCTTTAGGGCAAGTACCTCCAGGATCTCTCCCGAAAGAGAGAGGTTTAAAGAGGTTTATTTCTGAAAGTGCATAGCTTTAAAGCAGCATCTTGCGCTGGTGCCCTTCACATTTGCATTTAAAAAAAATCAATCCAGCGACCAGTAGTGGTGCTGAACTGACGAAGCACATCCCTGCATTATCCCTTCACAGGGTGGGTGGAAAAAAATGAGTTTTTGGAATAAAAATTGCAATAGTGACCCACCCAATGTATAGTGCTGGACTGAACATAGTAAAGCAAGGTTTTTGTTCTGAAAAGAAGCTATTTGCATTTAAGAGCAGCATTGGAAAAGGCTTTTTAGATTGAGTAGTCAGATCTAAAAAGCCAAGCAAAATGAGAGGATTTCATGTTTCTCATATTTCCATTTGCACACTAAAGTGTTCAACTTAAGTCAGCATTGCACTAAAAAAAAAATCACATATTGTTCTTCTCATAAACCTTTAAAACCCTTAACAAATTAGGCCCTTATATTTTTAGGACTGTACTAGAAAATATAAGGCATTTGCTGGATGTCCAATCTAGTGTTCACTACTTCATCTCTGTACGAATCTCCATCCATTTGCACCCAAACTTCGATTGTATCAAAGGAGATTTCCTTACTTTACTGGCTCCCATGATTCCCGCTCAAAGCCCCTGTGAATTGATTGTGCAATTGAGGACTCCATCAGATCGACATATCTAACAACAAGTGGAGCAAACAGGTCTTGAAGGTGTTTGTGGAATTTTCCATTGCACAAATTATCTAGAATAGATAAATAAAAGTATAGTAAGAAACTATTGTTACTGAATCCTCTGTAACAACCCACAAGTAGTGGCATTTTATTACACAACGAATATGCTGGCTAATAGGAAGAAATTTCATAACTGGAGTTTGCACTGGGAGTCCTGAACCATCAAGATCAGTGATAAACATAGCAGGATTGAGCTCTTAACTGGAATAATCAAACAGCAGATCTTCTCCATTAGTATCAAATTTAGAGATAAGAAAACAATTATGTACTATTTGCTATTATAAAAAAAGCAGAGTGTGGTAAGCATCACTGCCTGTGCAGGCTGGGAAATCAGTGCTTCATTAGAGAATCACTACTCTTATTCAGGAAATTGTTTTTCTCCTAAGAGGAACCTCAACACTCATTAGGCATGTCTTAAGAAGCTAATTAAGGCCCCGATCCTGCAACAAGCTATTTTTGCAAGATTGGGGTCTAATTTACAAACATGGGTCAGATGGGACTGGACAGCACTCCATGGGATTTCCAAGAGCACTCAGAATTGGCCTAATTCTGCTCCCATTGCTGTTATCAGGAATTAACAGCATTGGCTTCAATGGGAGCAGAGTTAGGCTAATAGGGGGCACTTCTGGAAATCTTACCTGTCCTACCAGCATGTAACATGACAGGAGAGAAAACAGTTCAATCCATGGCTAACCTTGCTTCTTTGCATTTCTCTTGTGTATAAAGTAACCTTACGTCATTTATTTTACTCTATATAAAACCCAGATGTCTTTCCTTTCCTTTTATAAAACTCTTGAAAGGTGGGAGGGGGAGACTCCATATTTTGTAAAATATGGTGCAGGTAGAAATGCTTAATGAAAATAACAGTAATTTACTAACCATCAATAATGCACTCACCACCATGGAACCTGAGTGAATAGGACATTACAGAAGTTCCAACCCCTGACTTTGAACAGGAATTTATCTTTACTTAAAACAAATTCCTGAGCAAATGAAAGGCAGGAAAAGAAGATTTTTTTTATATTAAAGGAAAATAAATAAATGATATACGCAGCAATTTTCCCCTAAGGTAACCACAAAATTAAACGGACACATTTGTTTTAAAGTACCACCCCACACTGGTTTTCTGTACAGCATGGAAAGGCCAGAAATAGAATCAATAACCTGGCAGATTTGCCCTATCAAAAATACATGGTCAAAATACAATACATACAGTCAGGACGGAGGAAATCATTTAGGAGCTGAAATAGTGGAAAGCTGTCCCATGTGTCTGGGGGTTGCACCTCTAATGCAGCATCCATATCCACCGCAAACAATGACAGGAAGGTTTCTGCATGTTCAACCATTAAGTCTGACCACCACGCAAAGGCCTTAAAATTTGGTAGAAAAAAAAACAATAATAAAGAAATGAATTAGTTCCATTAAAGCACAGTCAATGAGATGAGACCATTTATCTTAAAAACAAATGTGCATCCCAGAGGAAACCAACTTTATTGTAAAGAGAACAGTGCTGTCAAATGTTAGCCACAGCATGTACAGTGCAAATCACATAAATTATGCACCTAACATTTTGATACAGAAATGTCTCATAACGCATATATTCAGAACTTCACTGTACGAATAGTCAGTTGTAACATGACAGAAAAGGTAGGTCTGTTCAATTTACAATAACTCACTAAAATTTTTCTTGAATCATGCTATTTGCTGGAGAAGTCAACTAGTTCTTATTCTAAGGTATAGAAATCTGGGAGTTTCTTCACTGTGTTTATGGGTTTTCTGCTAAGTTTTTCAATAATTTTTAAATGTATTTGGATTCACTATTACTGTTCATCTTGAAATGCTAGAAGCCTGCACTTTCATAGTCTTTCCTAAATCTCTTATCTAGAAATATTTCAAGCATCACCAGTAAAAATTACTACAGCACCTTTCATTTTCCATGGTTAGGTATAAAGCTCTTTAAACTTACTAGCATTGTTTACAATGCCCTTATTATGAAAATGTTTGTAACCAATTTCAGAACTATGTTACAGACATGCCGGGATACCAGTCGTAAAACATCAAAATCAAGCCAGGACTTTACTGAGGCAGGAAAACATACATAAACTTGAAAACCAAAAAATATCAGTGAAGTAACTCATTTTCATGCACATGGGCCCTTAAAATTCACTGTACAGGTTCTCTGAAGTGACATTCACATCATACATGGCTCAGATGCGAATGTGTTTCAAACGCATGCATGCGTGTTTAGTAATCACCTCTGGCTGGGAACATGCAGTATGAGCGGTGCTGTCAATCGGACCGTGTGCAGTAATTTTTAGGTGATAGGAAACTATCAAAGATTTAAAGTGTCTACCTAAGAAATATCATCCCAGACTTTCCAAGAGAAGGAAACCTAATAAATAGGCACCAGACTAGAAAGATGGAACAAAGACTAAGAATAAACATGTCAGTTTAAAGAGAACCTGTCAGCCAGGAATATGTATTTTTGCCTCCTGGAAGGAGTAAGTTTCTGTCAGACGTGAATGGACAGAATGGACTTCTTTCTTTCTTAGGGCTCGATCTTGCATGCACTGAAGTTCTGCCATTGACATCAATAATAGAAGCATTTGTTCATTAATCCTTATTACTGAGCTTATTTTAGAATGTTAGACTAAGGAGGGTGTTTTGCCATATACAGGTACCTGTACCTCATAACAACGTTCCTGCCAATGGCAGAATCCCTTGAATAGTTTCCCATTTGGTCTCCCTTGTACTTGGCTTCCAGCTACACAAGCTTCAAAGCCATGGGACTGAGTCTCCATTTCACTATCCCAATTTTATGCCACTCTACCTCAACTGACCTCAACAGAGTCACACCAGCATAAAACCAGTGGAAAAGCGCAAAGAATCAGGCCCACACTGTGTATAATTGTATAAGTGTGGCCTGCCTTGTGTGCCAGCCCCATGGAATGAGGGGCAGGATGGTGTGCCCTTAACCCTTGCACTGGTGCATCTTATCACCATTTCCTGCACTCGGAGGGAAGTGGGCTCTGCAGAGCACTCCACCCCCTTGCTCCAGTGGGCAGGAAGAGGAGAGAGAGGGTGGAGAATGGGAGAAACCTTAGCTCCAGCCCCCCAACCAATTAATGCCCAGTAGCAGATCTGTGCTGGAACGCTGGGGAACACATGCTGCACTGGGTATAGACCTGGTGCAGTTTTACTTCCTCCCTGGAGCAGCATGAAGAAATTCTCCAACTCATCAACATGCAGCCTTAGCCTGGGCAGATTGCAAAGTGACATCCATCACGCGTGCCATCACTGAAAAAAAATCTGTCCCCATGGACGTTCAGTAAGCCTAGGGTCAGATGCAAAGACCGTCTTGGACTTTTGCTAATGTGTTTGCTGAGTAATTCTATGACTGCCATGAACAGTGCAAGGCTGCTCAGCACAGCTGAGTGTGAACTAGTACTGTTAGCAGCTCTCTCTGGAGTTCATGTCCAAAAGGGAGAGAGAGAGAGATGTGAAAATGCTGCTTTGATGTAATGGTGGGTTGGATATTTTTACACAATATTCTCCAATAGCAAGATCATCTGAAGCAAAAGTGGCAGGAATCAATTCTGCTTTCAATGTCTGCTCAAATTTTCTCCAAAGATAAAAAACATAAAAGCTATGGTGGTTGACAGTGTCCCTTTAAAACAATTTTTTTAAACTAGTTTGGAAGAGCTAATGCTTGCGATGCTACATTTTTTTCTGCTAGGCCTTTGTTTCTTGAGAATATAAAATCCTGTCCCCTTGCCAAGTTATTAGCAAATGGATCTGAGTGCTAAGATCCTTGTTAGTAACTCTGTCCATGAAGATGAACAAAATCACTGTTTTGGGGGAAGAAAAATATTATTTTCTCCAACAAATCCCAAAATATTTAAGAGTCCTGCAAGAAAACCTGCTTTCATGAGAAAGAATTTTTTTAAAAAAGAAATTAACAAGAAAATCAATATGTGATCACTTGTGAAAAACATAGTCATACTTTTATTTCTGCTGGAATTATCAAATTCTACCTTCATAATTATCCAACTAATGTCTGGGATTCCCCCACCACTTCACAGCTAGGCACTAATTTCTTGAAATGAGAGAAGTAACATTTCATCACTCAAAAATCTCTTTCAATTTTATCAACCATCTACTTACCTGCTTTGCTTCAATATGATTTAAGGATAAAAGTGTGCTTTCTAGACAAACACACCTAATATTATATATTTTACACACAGGTACACATGTATATATGCATATCTTCAAAGAGTTAAAATACATATATACATATACATACATATACATAGAGAGAGAGAGAGAGAGAGAGAGGGCAAAATTAAAAATACATGAAGGCTTAGGTCTTATGACATTTACAATTATTATTCCATGTGGAGGAGAATCAACTTTGGAGACACCTGATGAGAGAAATGACATGAGTCTAAGCTCTCATGTATTATAGTTGTGTACATACTGTACACTGGATGTTTCGTCTGCACTTGTGTCTGGGCAATTTTATTTCTTATTATGACTAACAAAAACAACTTAATAAAATATAATTTCTCCATGTTAATATTTTTCAAATTTTTCCCATAGGGTAGTGGCCATTTGTGGACTCTCAAGCTTGTTTTATGAGAGTCTGTAATGTGTATTGTTGGCATGTTCACATGCATTCACATGCTAGAACAAAACGGGCTAATTTCAATGTGCAAATGCTACTGATCCTGGCATCTCTCCAGTAAATGACAACTTTGTTTTCTTGAGGGATATCCAACTAGACATATGAGTCATCTCTAGAGTCATGGGTGGTCTTTACTAACTCCAGGTGAACAGAAAAAAAAAATACGCATGTGAAAACTCATTTGGAGTAATTAAGCCTACAAGGTAGACTCAGTTACATTGATATAAGCAGAAAACTTAGACAGAAAATCTTGAACTTAACCGTGAAGACTTTTTTTGACCATATGTAAGATACTGAGAAGACATTTCTAAAATGTCACAGTGCGTAACACTCCGGATAATTGAGCTTACATATAAATATCCCTGCAGGTGTTTCCTTTGAGTACAATGCAGTTATTTGGCAAAATCTCATGAAATCTGCACAATAACAAAGGAAATAATGTGGATATAGTTGTACATACCATAAAAGCCACATGATAAAACCACATTCAACCTATTGTTTTCCTCACTGGGGTGAAATTCACCCTATAGGCAGTGGTCAGCACAATTCCTGTGCACCACTTAAGTCTCACTTAGGATATGTCTACACTGCAGTTAGACACCCACATCTGGCCCGTGCCAGCTGATTTGGGTTTGGGCTAAGGGGCGGTTTAATTGTGGTGTAGACGTAGGCTGGAGCCCAGGATTTAGTACCCTGAGAGATGGGAGGGTCCCAGAGCTTGGGCTGCAGCTTGAGCCTGACCATTTACACTACAATTAGACAGCCCCTTAGCCCAGGTTGCGTGAGCCCAAGTCAGCGGGCATAGGCCAGACTCGGGTGTCTAATTGCACTGTAGACAGACCCTTAGACCCCCCAAAATAAGACTTTGTGTTGGGCCTCTGGACAGGGATGAATGTCACCGTTTCAGATCATCATCCAAAGTAGGAGCAGAGTATACATGTTCCCCTCCTATTGCCACAAACATCACGATGCACATTTTTATCTTCCCAATGTAGCGGACAGAACACGTGTCCAGCATCATAGCCACTTGCCTCACAACATGCTGCCATTATAAAAATAACTAGCATTAAAAAATAAAGAGAGTTCTTTCCTTACAGTGCGTACATAGAATATATGACAGTGATGAGTGGAATAAAGTATTACTTTCTTTAGACAGTCTATTACAATTCACATGTAGCTCTGTGGCATTCTGCTCTTTCTGACTCTTAGAGCATCCCAAATAAACGAAAATAAAGATTATTTCACTCTTCACCACAGTATATTCTCTCTCTCTATATAAATACTGTATATCTAGTACAGTACACACACAGACAAAATTAAAGGAAGACTATTATCACCCTAACTGTTTATCACTTATTTCATAATTGCAGTGGTGTACTATAGATCAGGTAAATGCAGAACAACATAGGTAACAACAGGCTGAGGAAAGATTCCAGGCAGGTAAGGGTTGTGTTGGGATGTAACTGCAGTGCTTGTAAAATATACTCATTGTTACATGCTTGGACTGGATTCTGTCCCACATTTACCCCTCTGTGGAGGGCTACCAATTCCACAAGCAGTCACTCTGAAGTTGCTGTTACATTCCTTGGACCAAAGTTACAAAGCAAGGATAACCCAGGTAAAATCCCATTAGGAAACATGGCACCGAGAGGGCATGCACGAAATATGACAGGAGGTGACTCATTTCATTCAGTTTAGTCACATACCTCTTTCCCCTGCCAGGATCATCCAAGATTGAATGAACAGTAGAAAAACAGGGAGGAAATTTAAATATGCAATCAGGCATTAGTTGGGACTCGAGGATGGTTGTGTTGTAGAAATAAGTTAGATTGTACTGTAAATTTAACATACATCAGAATGATTGTTTTCGGTGATTGTGACATTATTTATCAAATTTATTTAATGCAATATATATATATATATTTAAAAATGTGAAGGAGAAGAGAAAATAGTGAATGATTGTAACAATACTAAAGTTATAAACAAATAATTGTTAAATCTGAGTTTTAAAATGATCAGCTTTACGACAATTATCACAGAGTACTGGATTTGCAGAGAACGAAGGGCCGGATCCTGTATATTCTTACACATGTGTAACTTTACTCATGTCGGTAGTCCCACCGAGATGAAAATCTCATGACATCTCGTCAATGAGGTTATACACCTCCATGCAATTACTCACGTGTTTAAGTGGTCACAAGATCATGATCTATGCTACTGAGGTTCTCATATATTTTGGACTTAGTGAGATATGGATTCCCTGTTTAAAAATCTTATTAAAACAAGAATCTTTCTGCTAGACAGCTTTGAAGAATAAAGCTATTTTTCATTTTGCTAAGTACTGGATAACCTGTTTACTCAGTAACAGAGGACAATTCATTTCAGCCACAGTACAAGTAGGATACTCCAAACAGGCTGAGAAAGGCATAGCTGACTGAAAAGCCACAGTGAGTAAAAGAAGATCATCATATTCAATGACACAAGTAAAAAAGAAACAAAAAAATGGTTAAAAGAATTTTATATAGAAAGAAACAGACCAAAAATACTGTGAACATTTGTGGTGCTTTTTCTTTGTTACAATGCTGAATGGTGACAAGGGAAAACTGTTTGGATAAGGCTGAAATTGATTCATTTCATTATGCTTGGAAGTATAAACATGACTTTTTGGAAACCCATGACCCCTCTCGAAAGTGGACAGACTTTACATTGTGATTAGTCCAGTGGGTTGGCCAAATTCAGCTCTCACTGACGAGGGCAGAATTTGGCCAATTTTGTGTAACCCCTCCCCTTCTCTAAAAACTGACTTCCCCGAGTTTATTTTTTCTGCAATTATATTCTGACAGTTATTTAAGAAGACCAGGTGGCTTTAACAGTGATATGAAACCACATGGTGTGGTTCAACATTCAGCACAGCGAAATGGACAAAGCTCTCCAAACCAAAAAGATCCTGTCCAAAGACATGCTAGAGCACTGCTACTCACCTCTGCATGGTGTTCTTCATTCTGCTGTAGAACTTCAATGACCAGTTCTGCCAGACGTATTGTATCTTCTAGCTTTTTGGCAGGAGTGACTAACCGGCCTACATTTTCTGTAGCACAAGAACTTGAGTTAAAATGGAGTGAAACATGAGAGGCTAGAAGTATGGCCAATAGATTTAAGTGGAAAAAGTTCCATAATAGTTAATAACTCTAAAAATTTTTTCATGCAAGTGTTAAATGCTCTATAATTAGTACTGAGCAAACCGTAAAGCCACATTTGTTATTTGTACTATGAAAACGCAGTGCTCCAGTTCTGAATTTCAAAATACTATGTGAATAGTTTTACTTTCCATTTTGTGTTGGTGACACTTTATTAATTCAAATTAACAGAATAGCAAATTCCATAGAGACAGCATCCATCTATTAACAGATGACAATATGTATCTTTCTGGTTAGACTATGCTATTATATATTTGACGTACACATAATTTGTAGAGTTTTGTTTAAATAGAGCTTTTAAAAAAGTAAGTTGTTGAATATAACAGTGATACATTAATTTCAATGATATACAATGGGTGCGCTTAAAAAGATTCTACTGTTCTGAAAGATTTTACCAATTTAAGAGATATTCCTTATATATATACATATATATAATGGGGAATAAAATAAAAAGAAATGTCAAACTTATAGAAACTTCATATGTGGGCCCAACTACACAGAATAAAAATTGAAGGTCCAGTTCACCACTGGTTACTCCTGGATATAACTACACTGAAAACAAGGGAGTTATGCTTGAGTAAAGCTGGAAGGACACAGTGGTAAATCAGACCACTGGTTTATAAGTATAGTTTTA
The DNA here is from genome assembly GCF_003597395.2 of Chelonoidis abingdonii. NCBI lineage: Eukaryota > Metazoa > Chordata > Testudines > Testudinidae > Chelonoidis > Chelonoidis abingdonii. The sequence goes on along the minus strand of NC_133785.1, from coordinate 37,053,826 downwards.
TGGGAAAACATATTGAACTTTAAAGTATAAAATCCCTTAAATAAATCACACGAGTTCAAATACCGAAGCAAGGTGGAGAAAAACACAGAGCTATTTCATACTATCTTGCAGTATTCTCCAAACCTTCTAAAATGAAGTCAACCTAATGCTCATGCACATCTTATACTAATGCTTATGCATCAATATATTAAATGTTATGTACTGTAGACAAACACCTTCTGGAATATTTCATTAGAAATCCGAATAAATAAATAGATAAACCCCATGACTCACTAATAATTCAGATATCAATGAAAAAGTCCAAGGAGCTGGCCAAATGCAATAGTGGCTATGTGTACATTAGCACTTCTGTTGGTAAAACTTTTGTCAGTCAGGGGTGTGAAAAACACACCCCTCTGACTGATATAAGTTTCACTGATAAAAGCACCAGTGTGGACAGCGCTCTCCTGCCAACATAGCGACTGCAGCTCACTATGATTAATTATGCTAATGGGAGAGCTCTCTCCCATCAGCATAGAAAGGTTACACGGAAGAGCTTACAGTGGCTGTACCACTGTAAGGCCTGTAGTGTAGACAGCCCATGAGCTGGGTCCCTAAGAACTTAGGGCTTGTCTACATGGGAACACTCAGGAATGTTAACCCAAATTCACTAAACATGTAAATTTAAAGTGGATAAGTTAAACTGCATTAAACCCCTTTGCGGGCACCCTAAAGCCATGCCAGCACTAGAGGTGCTATGGTGGCAGAGCGATGGCACCGTAGCTATACTGCTGTAGTGCCATAGTGTGGATACTTCCACCAGGGATAGAAGGTGTTTTCCGTCACTGTAGGAACTCCATCTCCCTGAGCAACAATAGGTAGGGTGGTGGAAGCATCAGCCAAGTTGTATCTACTTTGGGGGTTAGACTGGTAGAGCTATAGTGCGCGCAGGGGTCTCAAACACAGCTGTAGTTATGTTGACCTAAGTTTTAGGTGTAGACTAGGGCTTACAGAATTAAAGTGGTGTAAATGCAGTTTAACTAATCCCCAGTTCAGCAAAGCACTTAATGGTCCATCCCTATTTAGCAAGGCACTAGACTGGGATTTTCAAAGGAGCCAGAGGGAATCAGCTGAAATTCAACTGGAAAATTCTAGTCATACTTGATTGACTTAAACCCAAACTTAAAATTAAGCACAGAGGTAAGTGCTTTGCTGAATCAGGGCCTGCAAGAATTATGGAAGCTGTTTTGGCCCCTCTTAAGTCTATGGAAGTTTTGATCTTGACTGTAACAGAGCCAGGATTTCACCTGAAACTTATTTTGAACACATCCCTATAGTTAAATGGTTTCTCATTAAAAACAATGGCCAACATTTTCAATGTCAGAAGCCTCAAATTAAGAACCTAAGTCCACAGTTAGGAATCTATGTTGGTGCCTTAAGTTTTAAAGAAGCGATGAGCATCTAAACCTAAAATCAATGGGAGCAATAGATGTTTGGTTCCTTTAAAAATCATTTCTATTTATGTGGCACCAAAGGCCCCAATCCTGTGAAGTAGTTTTTGTGCAGATGTTCTGATGGGTTGGGCACTAAATATGGACTTTACGGTCATCTCCGGCTAGGGTGATCAGATATCCCAATTTTATAGGGACAGTCCCAATATTTGGGGTTTTGTCTTATATAGGCACCTATTACCCCCCACCCTGTCCCAATTTTTCACACTTGCTGTCTGGTCACCCTATCCCCTGCCCCAGTTTGAAAAGTGTTCCCCATGTTTCCCTTCACACATTTTCTCAAGGCAAATACTGAATGGCGAGCTAATTATTAACTTGTCATTCTTTCTTTTATCCATGCAAACGCCTCAGCAGAAACAGTGTTTTTCTTTTGTGCAATAACAGGTCACAAAAACCTTCCAAAATACATGGGTGCTTTTCCCACAGCACTGAAGTCAATGGGAGCTTTGACATTGACTGCAACGCGAGAAGTATAAATCCTGATATGGTTCATTCTTTCATTCGTGGCAGTGATTTGCTCTCAAACACAACTAAAAGACAAAAGTATTAATAAGAACAACTGCTCAGAGATGCTGTCTTTAAAGAAAATATTTTGCTTTATCAACTTTGGCAGCCAACAGATGTCAATCTTTTTTTTTCTTATTTTAAATATTTCCCTGGGTAAGTTACTATACATCAGAATATTCTGTTGAGATAGCTGGAGCACTGACAGTTAAATGAAACGAATACCATATACTTATCAAACATTTCATACAACATTGTTTAAAGCTCATACATATTCATTGTTATCATGCAAAATGTTATGCAACAACAATGTTATTTTGTGCTGACGTTGATATTTGAAAATGTTGCATATGTCAGACATTGCTAGACAAAAAAATGTGGACATTCTGAAATAAGTACTACTGTTTCTACGTCTCTAAAAGCCTACTTTGTTGTGCTAGATAATTTAAAAAATCCTTACAGTAGAACTAGCTTCCTAATATTAAACTAAACTAAAACAACGAAAAAACACTAAACTAGAAGACGGTTGAATAAAAGAAAGGAAAAACGGTTACAGTACTTGGTGTTTGTCTAGGTATGCCTTTGAGCATCTGATTTATCATGTTAGGCTGAGTTTGACTGGATGGTGATGGCCCAGCCGGTGGCTTAGGCTTAGGTTTAGCTGGACGAGCTGTTTGTCAGTGATGGAGAGAGACACAGCAAAAGTAAAGAGACATATGACATCATAAACAGTGACTAAAAGATGCAAACTTTGAAAGAAAAGCAAGCAGAAATGATAAAACACAAATGGAATAAGCTCCTTATTGTTACTTGAAGTATTACACAATTATAACACCATTTGATAACAAACATTTTAGAAGTCATCAGATTCTACGACGTGATAGTGCTTTGCAATCAAGATACTTAAAAATTCAGTGGAATGCTAATTGTATTTCATGTAGCCAAGCGCTAAAAGGAGAAGTTTAGTATGATAATTTAAAATGTATAGGTGTGTGTGAGAAATCTGAAATAATATTGCCTGGTTTTTGCACCCTATAATGGTAAGAAAGGTTCCCGATTGAAGGTGCCCCAATGCCTATTGTGAGGTTTAATATCAAAACAATGAACATAGGAATTAATTGCTTTGCAAAGACCAATTACAGATTTTAGACTTAAATACCACTGTTGGTGAAAAGGAGCTATAAAATATTCTTGCATTCTTCATGCAATTTAAACATGTAAAAAAATCTGTCACTTTAAAAAATGTGTGGTTTCTGATTGTTTCCAGCTCATTTAATTATTTTCAACTTGGAATTCTAGTGGCTTTTATATTCTGGGTTGAATCATATATAAAACTTGCCAGCTCTATCAAATATGTTACTTGCTATTCCAAATGTTAGAATACTGCAATCAGGACTTGACCCATCTGTCATATAGTTTACAATATCAGCACAGCAAAAATTCTATGAAAATAGCCTTTCCTTCTGCATACACATAGACAAATCATATATGATGAATATACTGGTGCTATAGTTACTGTTATATTTAATAGCACATTTTTAATAACCCAAGTACTGTATTGTGACTATTTTAATTACTTTGTTTGTAAGGAATCTGGCATATTTATCTGGACATTCTGTTGCCAAAAGTTCTTTCCATTTTGCTTGCATTTTCCAAGGGAGGGGGTAAATTAGTTTGGCTGCTGGTTTACACAAAGTGGATTTGTGATTGCTCTTAATACTGATAGTGTTATAGAAATTATCAGGGTATAGACAAATATATTCTCATACACCATCCATTTAAGAGTAAAAGTTTGAGACGCACATCTCTGCATTCCTTTAAGATGTTAAATGATTTAATGTAGAGCCTCAGCTTAAAAACATTAGTTTTTTCTGCTAACAGTTGAAACAAATCTATTCAATCAATTCCAGAAACAACTCGATCCTTATTAGTCATCTACCAGAAGGGCCCCTTTCTCAAAAATGTTCCTTACACCCCTCATCTAATGAAAATTATATGCCTTTAGGGAATGATACTACAGATTTTCATTCGGATTCAACATTTCAAGAGGAAGTCAACTCAGCTACATACTGACGGTCCTTAAATTCAGCTCACATATTTAAAGAGACTATTTAACAGCAAAACATTACAAAAGGAAGTTTGCATAAGGATCCCAGGATGGGAGGTAATTCTAACAGACAGCTACTATACCTTGGCTCCCAGATGCATCCATTAGCCATGTTACAGTAACACCTCTCTATACAATTTACTCTGTTTGGTTCCCATAATGTGACTGGCGTGTCAGAGAGACAGAGTTTTTCAGAACAGTACCAAAGCCAGAGGAAAACTGCATCCAGGAGAAGCAGGCAGTTCAAGTCCTGCAGTAATCTGACCTTGCATAAGCCTCAAATATGTTTCCAGCTACTGCACTGCCAGCAGCTGAAATATCTATGGATTGCTCCAGACCTAGATGCCTACAATATCCAGATAAAAAAAATATTTCAAGCTTTATTGGCATCTGGATCCTGAAGCTGTTGAACAAGCCTGGATAGTGTAACATCAATGGTTTTCTATTTTTGTGGAAGCGTCAAAAGCAGAAGAGGAGAAAAGAAAGAAGGCAGTGTACAAAAGGATAACTAATGGTGCAGGCCTTAGCATGTCACTATTAAAATATACCTGAGACAGCTTAAAAGAGACTTTTGTGCATGGTTTTTAGCAAATTGTCCCAGTAGGTATGTGAGATTCCTCATTCCACCAAATACACTTCAGTCCTACCCAGCATACTCCTACTGCAGCCTTCTCTTGGGGAGATATGACCATGCCCAATTGCAACACGTGATGGAGTGTGCCATGTATGAAGGCAGGTTCATTATGATGGGGCTAAGTTTTTTTGCTGCAGGATGGTGGCCAGCAAAAAAACTTCAGGACCAGACTTCAAAGAGAAACTGCTGAGCTTCAGTTCATTTGCAAATTTGACACCATCAGCTCTGGACTAAACAAAGACTGTGAATGGCTTGCCAATTACAGAACCAGTTTCTCCTCCCTTGGTTTTCACACCTCTACTGCTAGAACAGGGACCCATCCTCCCTGATTGAACTAACCTCGTTATCTCTAGCTTGCTTGCTAGCATATATCTACCTACCCCTGGAAATTTCCACTACCTGCGTCTGACGAAGTGGGTATTCACCCACGAAAGCTCACGCTCCAAAACGTCTGTTAGTCTATAAGGTGCCACAGGATTCTCTGCTGCTTTTACAGATCCAGACTAACACGGCTACCCTCTGATACTCAGGTAAAGTTACACATGAGCTTAAGTGCTTTGCTGGATGTGACTCTCAAACAGCTATATATGTACAACCTCATTTGATTTCTTTAAGTTTTTGGGTTAATATTTAGCACCAGTAATTTGCTAGAACAGCTCTGGATGCTTTAACATTACAATGTTCACTAAATTCAACAGTACTTCTGCAATTTTTTTCAGGGAGGCAGATTTAGTTTCACTTTGATTTCCCCCAACACTTTTTCTTCCCCATTATTTTTTTTATTCCATTCCAGTATCAATTTGCTTTAACATGAGAAATATTTTATATTGTTCATTAATGTGCATCCAACTGACTTACAAATCTAAGTTATTAACAGAAAGGCAGCAGGTAGGTGTTACTCACTATCTAGCAAATTGTTGCCTCTCAGCTATTAGCTGGACAAATAAGAAACTTATAGGGCCTGGTCCGGCAATTGGCCTACTTGTAAGAATATGAATTACTTAGGTGAGTAAAGGTTGGAGGGTTTGCTCCCAGAATGCTGTATACGGCAACTAGTGTAAAAAAAGGCACCATTATTTTGGGTACATACTTTCTGTAATATTTCTTGGGTGCTAATCACTAGAGATGGTAAACTCTTCAAAGCAGGGTGATGGATTTGTGCATGTGTAACACTGACAGATCCCGGTTGTTGGGATTGAATCTGGGATCCCTGGAGCTAAACGCATGAGCCTCTACTGCATGAGCTAAAAGCCAGCTGGCATTTGGCCAAGGCTGTAGAGCAGATTCATTAATCTCTAAGTGGCCGCGATACCACTAGATGGGACAGAACACCACACCCAAGAGGCGTGTGGGTTATGCGTGAAACTTTTGAGTATGAGACTCAGGAACAGCCAGATGGGCAAAACTGAATCATGTAGCAACTACAGAGGGGAGTGAGAATGGTTGAAGGGAATTCATTTAAAAACGCTAATATTTGTTAAAAATCATTGCATGTTATTCCCCCCCCTCCAGCTGTAATTATAAAAAACGGGTTTGGCAAAATAGCCTCTTCTGTGCTTCTCAGTGGCCAGATTTCTCTCAAACGAATGCCTTACGCATTTGACTCTGAGCACTGAACTGCGAGACATTCTGGGACTCACATTAGTGGAGACCAATAATGCTTGGGGTCTGCCAGCCTCCCTTGTGATGGCCCCATGCCATTCAGCGCAGGGTGGTCTTGCCCTCCTCCCCAACACGATTCATGCAGGCTATGGAATCATTGCTATCTGCCTGCCAACACACAGAATATGGTTCTCTCTGGTGACATGGCAGGAATACAATGAGCAAGCTCAGGAAAGGGGAAAGGCAGCTCAGGGTTTAGGGTGAGCACTAGGCCCCTGCGCCACTCAAGCCCTATTTTGAGGATTCAGGTGGCACTCAAGTGGTGCTTAGGCCTTGGGCTTAGCCTTGTCAGTGCTGGATGGTGCCTCAAAGAAGTGGAGCGTCTGCCAATTACATCTCCTCCTCACTTTCCTACAAATATACTGTTGAGCCCACCCTCCCCACACAAAATCAATTCTGAACTTCCAAATAACATCAGTGACCAAATGATTTGGGGCTCTTCCTCCCTGATAAATGCATCCTGCCCTAGCCCCAATAGCTCCTGGTCTGTAATTCCTACCCCCACTGCTCTAGAAAACGAGTAGGCAAGCCCCAACCACTCCCTACTTGTGGGTCCTGCACCCCTTTCAACTCCTCGCTAGCCCCTTGAAATCACAGGCCTGCCCTGCTCATCCCTCCCTCTGCCTCAGTTCTGGGCCTCTGCTGCTCCTGAAAGTTTGGAGGTATCTCAGGGGCTAGAGGCTACCAACCTTCCCACCCCTGACCACATCCTAGGGTGTTGCATTGTGGAAACTAGATGTTTCCAAATACTTCTCCCCTCTACCAGCCCACTGTCTGCTGAAGAGCTGGTCAGAAATTTTGTTATCCTTCTCCTCTGAAAATCTTTACTTTTGGGGGGAAAACATAAAAAAATTAAGTATTTTGAACAAAAACGGAAAGAGTTTGGTTCTGAAATGCCACCAGAGTGCATTGTGGGAGTTATAAGTTTGGGTGATTCATGCCCCCATTCTCTTCTATAGGCCAGGCCCCTTGTTCAGACTACATTTCACATGATGCTCCACAGTCTCCCCGATTGGTGGGGAAGGAGGTGCATCGTGGGAGACATATGAGCCCTGCCCATAAGGAGAATGGGTACATGAGGAAATTGAACTACAGATCCCAAGGGTCACGATAGCAGAATATCTGATTTGAAGTACTTTGGCTTTGACTGAAATGTGAAAACATGTCAGTTCTGGGGGCTGCGTGCGTGTATGGAAAGGAAAATTTTGTAGAAAGTGGACACTTTTCACACAAAAAATGTGTATAGTTGAAAATCCAGTGTTCCATCGTAAATCAGTTGTATGGAAAACTTTTGGCCTGCCTGAGGCTCTGCTGCTCTCCCCATGGTGCTGCTGGAGAGAAGGAGAGAAGCACAGCTTCTGTCACAAGGTTGTTTTGAAGAAGAGATGGGATTCACTTGGTGATGCTTGGAACCATTGACCTCTCATCACTAGTCATGGCTGCCCTCTGCACAGGGGATAATCCACTGACATTAAACAGTGGGGAAAGGCTTCAATGGGATTCCTCTAAGTGATTAGTGAGAGTCTTAAGGCTGGTCTACACTATGGGCAGAATCGATCTAAATTACGAAAATTCAGATACATGAATGTAGCTGAATTCGACATACTTAGATCGACTTACCGTGGTGTCTTCACCGCGGTGAGTCGACTACTGCCACTCCCCCATGGAGGTGGAGTACAGGAGTCGATGGGAGAGTGCTCAGGGATCAATTTATTGGGTCTAGACTAGATGCGATAAAATCGACCTGTGCTGGATCGATCGCTGCCTGCCGATCTGGCGGGTAGTGTAGACATACCCCTAAAGAATAAACAACAGACACAAAAACAGTGGTGGAGGGGATTGGGTTTCTTCTGCTGCATGGAGAGAGCGTATTTTAAGTAAAAAATATATATTAGGAGTGGGATTATAAATTGGTGTTGGTTTGTGGCTTGGAGATAGGAGGCCTCCAGGAATCAACCTGTTAGTTCAAAGACACAATGCTGCTGTCAAGAACCCTGGGAAAGGCTGACCAGAGGCTGCCGATAAGAGTCACCCATTTACATGCTGTCTCAAGTCTTGGGGAGATCCAACGTCCATTAAAGCTGATGGGCAGCCTTTCTATTAACTTTGGATCAAGCTCACTGGGAATGGAAGACATTTGTATTGGCTCAGCTCTGAACAGTAATCTCGTATGCAGATAAACAGGAGCCATGACAGCAGAAAGCCCGCACAGCTCTTTGGAACACAGACTCCTCGATTTAGCACAAATGCTATTCCGCTCTGGCCCAACAGTGGAAAGCAAAAGAAACACCTGCTCTGGTCATGGGAATGGGGGCTTGACGGGACTGGCAGGGGGTGATGCCTCGGGGATCTTGTTGGATTGGGGGGAGGAAGAGCAGAGCTGCCTGTCTCTCTTTGTATGTTGCTCATTTCTCTTCTTGGCTGCCCTGAGGAGCCTCTTCTCCTCCACCAAGATGCTCTGACTGGGCAGTATGAGTGCTCTGCTGGGGTCACTGCTGGCTCCCCCTCTGCTCCACATGCTGGGGAATGGGACATAAAAAGGGCGCTCCCTGCTCTTGGCACCATTTGGGCTGGTGCCAATCCTCTCCCAGCCCCATGTGCTTTGAGCTTCAGCAGATCACCAACAGCGGCAGGAATGGTTTTGTGCTGATTTACCATTGCTACTGCTATGGAGGTGAGCCAGCCCTGGAGTCTGGTTTGCAGGGACCATTAGCAATACGTGTCACCCATTGACAGGGACTGGTCTAGGCAGTGGGGGCGTCTGTCTGCATACTGTAGACACAATGAAGAACCCATTCGTTGGAACCTTGCTTCCTCGGACAAGAGAAGGATAGAGGGGAGGGGTAAGGTTAACAGGAGCCTATTCCCCTTTTATGGCGAAGTATTTATAGTGCATTGGACCAGGCTGTGCTGTTACACTGTGGCTGGCCTTTAACTGCATCGTTTATGCCCACGTCTCATTCTCCTGCTGCATCTGCATCAAACACACCTGTTGCCATTTGCTGCTGCCCCCTGCTCCCCTCCTTGTCTCACCTTCACTGTCCTCCTCAGAAGAACCAAATACCAAAGACCAAATCCAAACAGAATTATACGAGTACAGTGTCCAAAAAAACGGGAGAACTAAGTTTATTGTAAACTATTAATTGCCAAGTAAAAATCTAAAAACCCTAGGCTGGATTTGCATTTGCAATAAAGCCACTTTTACACCACGATAGCAGTGTCACATGGTCATGGTGTAAATGACAATCGGGCCCTTTAAATCCTCAGCACTTTTTTGATGACTGCCCTGCATTTCACAATTCCTGTATCCCTGGGATGCTAGTCTGCAGCAATTCTTTTCAAAAGGAACAATGAATTCTCAATTTCTGTAAATAGTCAGAGGGAAACCCTTCCAGGGCTTTGCACGCCTTAATCTGAGTGTTAGTAGTTTTTGTCTTACTAATAATTAACACAGATTATTAATCCTGAATTGTTTTAGCATATTATTCTCTTTAATGTTCTATTTAAAACCACACATTATTTCTAAAGGGAAGAGGAAAGGCTAAGTGCACTTTGGGAAGGAGTCAGGAAATGCATGGGGTGATGTTGGGGGTGGTGGTTATGTAGCTATTTTCAGTATCTCAATTTTATTCTTGCTTGAGAGAAAGAAACAACATTTAGAGCAGTTGCATTCACATTTGGCCCCAATTTAGTCAAAATAGGTCAGGGATCTATAAGGGAAATAGGATTTGGCTCCGTGTGTCCTTCGCTGGGTTCATACAACATAAACCTGTGTGTTTTAGGTAAATGGGGCCCTCTGAAATGCCCCACCTAATTTCCCTGATATTAACCATGTTGTAAGTCTGTGTCTGGTCCTAAAAAGATGATGGTCATTGTCCTTATTTTACTAATACATTTGGATCTACGCTCAATTAAATCCAATGTGATTATTTGTTTTGGGTGCACCTGAAAATATTATACACTACTTTTTTTGGGGTGCTTCTTGTAGACTTATTTAAAGAGAAAATCCATGCTTTGTTTTCTGAACAATTAATTTTTGTTGTTACTAGCGCCTTTTACCAATACCACAGCTAAAACAAAAAATGAAAAGATACTCGGACAAATTACGGAGTGACCCCTCCTAATGCTATTAGTGAAAGAGGCACCCCCGCAGCCGAGAGCAGAACTTGGCCCAAGATGCTGTATTTCTTTTTAAAACCAATTTCTTTTTAGAAACAGATTTTGAAATCAAATGTATCCTTTTTCACAACACATAAATAACGACTTAGAAAAAAACCCTAACAGTTCAGATCTCAAGACCTTTCAAACTAAGGACCCTGGTATGTAACAGTAATGAACACATTGGCATGTTGCAACTCCAGAATCACTACTGAGAAGTCCATCTTAATGGTATTTATCTGACCTGCACTCGTTTCATTACGTTACCAACATGTTACGAACAAAAAAGACAAACACGACTTCTGTCTAACCATAGTGTTAGTTACACATTAACAAATAAACCATTTTCTCTCAAATAGGGCATAAAACAGAAGATATGTAAAACAAAAATGAAGATTAGTTTACTTATAAATGTGCTTATTAGGTGATTGATATTAAAGGCCAAATCATCCAAACTTTTTTCTGCCAAAAATTTGTTTTAGTTCCTTTGGGAAACAAGAAACTTTCTCTTCACTATAAATAAACCTCCCTATTATGTTGTACCTTCATTATAAAATACTTCTGCTCTACACTATATCTTAAGGGAGAAGTAAAAGATAGTATGTATGTTGAGACAGCACAAATTAACTCCTTAAGTATTATTGCAACTCCATCTTCAGTCTACAGGAGCACATATCTTAAGGAGCTACGAAAAGAAAACAAAGATAAATATAACTCAACAGTCCTAGCAATTTATAATACATATACAATTGTTCACCTGCATCCTTTTGATTCTCTATATGAAAGAGAGAGAGCAACAAGGAGAGAAAAGAGAGAAACAAGAACAGATATGCAGGATTAATGAGCAAGTGGACCAAAATGCCCCCCAGTTATGTGTGATATATGACATTTGAAAAGAAAATAAGTTGCCCAGTGACTCCCACCACCAAGAAGCATGGTATCACCAAAAAAGACTCCTTTCACAGAGGTGAAAGAAAATGCTGCACAAATAGAAAATCAGTAAACTTAGTGAACTTAGCTCTGAGAACATACAAGACCTCACCAAGCAACAAGTTCGTATGTTCCACCCAGAGCTTGGTGTAAAAGAATAAATAAAATCTAGAAAAAGAACAAGGAAAGCATTTCTGCTTGAGAGATAACAGACAGAAGACATGTAAGATCTGATGTACAGAGAAAGGACAGCTTCATATGATCTTATACAGAAGATTGTTTAAAGATCTTACACACAGGAAAAGGGACAGCTTTTTCCAAATGTCCTTTATCTGATCTCTAGCTCATTGTTCCCCAGTGTAGCTGCTACCTTTTGATTGTGTACCAGTGACAAAAGCACTTTACAAATTGGGGTTACACAGAAGCAAAGTAAAAATGCATTCAGGTCACAGACATAAAGAATAACTGAAAAAACTTACAGACAATCTGAGTTTATCACAAACAAATGGCTTAATTGTCTAACCTGTTTTAGGCTGATAAAAAGTGACTGGACTTCTCACACTGGGTTTCACAGACAGAAGCAACAGACAAGCCAATGCTAAAAGACTTGAAGCAAGGAAAGTGAGTTGGTTTGGATCTGGATTTTCTTGAAGTAATGAAAACAGAAAGAGTGAAGACAGCATGGAGAGGAGGGTGGTAGGTACTCACGAATGGTTAAATCCATCACTTGAGAGGCCAAGCAGAAGACAGGATGCTCATACATTTCTCTCTTTTTCCCTATAAAAGAGGATTTGGGCATGCAAGAGGCTTAGGTCAGAGGTAAAGAGGTTATAGGTCATAGGTCAGAGGAAAACTTTACATTAGCTTAAAAGGAAAATAGCTGTAGAGTATTTTGGGATACACACAGGATAAAAGAAAAAAAGGAGATTTAAAATTGGAGATCTACTGGATTAACCATTCAGCATGCCCATGAGTCACAAAAGAGGTTGCGACCATGATTCTAAAGGTTTATTTTGAATTGTTTGCAAGAATATAATGATCAAAACATCATGAATAAAGGGAAATAGAATTCTATTGATTTAAGGCTCCAAGATACTAAGGATTTTAGCCTTCAGTATCTAAGGCTTTTACAGGTATTTCTTCATAAACATAGCCTCAAGAAGTGCTGTGACCGATATTTCCTCAGCTGTTATAAGTATTTCTTAAATATTTGGATATTCAAATAGAAGCTTTTTAATGTCAAAATCATATTTGTATAGAGAAATGCATCATATGTAGATAATTTATTTTTACAAACTATTTTAGCTTGTAGTGGACTATGCTCATGAGCGAAAACCTGATGCATGCAGCTGGTGGATGTTGGGTTGTTTGAATTAACAATCCCAGCATGCTTTGAAATTGGTGTCACAACCACTTTTATAGAGACAATATAGAAAAGTGGCTGTGGCCAATCACGAATAAGGAAGGAGAGAAGCAGAGGAGAGCAGGTAGTGTGGAATGAAGTATTTCTCTGAAAAGGCAGCTGGAAAAAAAAAAGTTTGTTGCTTCAAAGTATTCCCAGACCTAAAAGTCACAGTGCGAAAAAGAGGGCAGATAATTAACACAACCAAGAAGAATTGAGGCACAAAAGGAAAGTACACACTAACTGTTCTACTTTGGAAGTGAATGCATTTTTACTTACAGATCATAAAGTTTGTTTTTGCATAGATTTATCTGAAAGAAGAGAGCAAATCTTACCAACAGGTTAGTGATATTTACACAGAGACCTAGGGAAGCCAGCATTTGGTAGAAGCATCCATCAAAACAAAAGTTGCTTTTTGATTCTGAGACCTTCTCCGTCGTCAAGTCTATTTCAACATTGCATTTTACAGAATACACCAATTAACATATCCTGTGAAGTTGAGTACTTCGATAAATTGCCTGATAATACAGTGCTTATTAAACCTTCAATCCTTCTCTATTTTTGCCACTCATTACCAAGTCAAGAGTTGATAAACATCCTTTTAGTGCCCAATTCTTAAGTGTTTCTCACTGGATGCATAACAATGAATTCATTACCACTGGTACACAATTTGCATTGTCAGACAGAAAAAATAGAAAAAGAGAGGACATATCATATCAACAGAACCTAGAAAATTTGACATGTAATAACCCAGGCCCTCGTGTAAACAAGGGCTAGGAACAAATTAGAGGGTGATTTTTTTTCTTTCAGTAATGTCTTACAGGCATACAATGTGAATCTAGCTTTAGCAAAGCTTTATATTTCACACACACACACAACAGAAGACCAAAATCCAGAGTAAAACAATTCTTTTTGAACCTACAGCTTTCAGTTACAAGCACTTGTAAAGTTGTGTAGGAGTTTCAAATTCCTGTATAGCAGCCAACAAGGTAACAATGAAATTGGATTAACATGTAAAGAACTAGCTGATCATTGAGCTCCAACAAAAGACATATCCTCCAGCAAGTTTTAAAATGTCTTTTTGATGGCTACATGTGTCTCTGGTCATCGGTTATTATTCCCCCATAACTTAAAAGGTCAATAATATCAGCTATGCTGGATTTAGAGTGGCAAGAATGTAATCTGATGCAAGAATGGGATCAACTGATGACTTCCACTACTCACAAAGCAAAGACAGTGAAACACATCCCAGAAAAAGACATTTTAAGTTGGCTACACACAAGCAGAGAGAAAACACTTCTTAGCTTCTTATATTTTGATTGTTCCCTGAACTCCACTGTCTCAAGCTATTAGCAGCATTATCCTTTTCAGCTATGAACATGACATTCCATGTATTTCTCATTTTTTCAAACAAAGACATGAGTATGAATGCTGTACCAAACGCACTAGTGCTCAGAAGAAGCTATGATTCTGTTAACCATTTCATCTCTTTTTCCTAGAAAAGGAAATATTTCACTATCCTCTGCTCTTTATTCTTAAAAAACAAACACCACAAATACATTTCCTAGCCAATTTCATATTCCCTTTGACTTCAGTTTTATTGTCAAGCAAATAAATAGTTAATTCATTGTTTTAAATAACTGTTAGCCATAGTTTCCACACAGAAACATAGTAACATTTTAACACCATAAAGCAATTGCCGTACCTTCAATTTTGGCATACTCTGATAGTCTAGTATAGTTGACTAAAGCAGCTTGCTCCAAGCATTTACGGATGACTGTTTTTACCTCCTCTTGAGGGACAGGAGTAACTATGTCTTTCATCAGAACCTGGACAAAAGAAAAACTGATTTGTTGTGGCACACACATCATTGATCTTTTTTTGTTTGTTCGACAAACACATGCGTACCCAACACTAACCCAGTGTGGCTACCTTTCTCTATGTGGCTCACTCTAGTGGCCAGCCTACATAGTAAAGTTTAAAAGTCCTGCTGCACTTGATCCCTTTGATCAAGCAGCTGAGACTCACACTTTTAGATCCAGAAGTCATAGGTTCAGACCCCACCGATGACCCGACCAAAGATGTCACTGCAGAGTTAATTCATGTACTATTTCTCCAAGCAACTACTTTACTCAGCGACATAAAGCTTTTTAGAACCGTTATTCATTCAGACAAGTTTTCAACATTACATTTAAAGGGTCTGATTCATCACCCCGTTACACCAGTTTTATGCCAGTATAATTCCACTGAATCCTCGTTCCTTAGTTTGCATCATCTTGGGACACAAAACTGGCCTAAATGAACAGAGAATTAGACCCATAATTCATAATATTTAGAATTCTCTGTACATCGCATTACAGGGTGTAATTACACCTCCAAAAATCTACTCCTGCCCATGACTGAACAGATACTGTAACGTTATCTAATTCAATTTGTGTGTATATCTATGCATAAATCTAATTGCCATGTAAACTCTACTGTATGATTGAATATGAACATAGGAATTTTAACCTGCCTTTGTTATTGTGATTCTTACCCTTTCCAGCAGGGATAGAGTAGCTTTCAACGCACCTTCGGGTCGGCCAAATGGAAAGCAATACCTAGAAAAACACCCAATTGTAAAGATTACCTCAAAGGCACCTGGGCAAACATACCAATAAGCTTAAGAGTGATCTGTTAAGAAAGACTGGGGGCGGGACAAGGCTTTGTTCTCGCTTCCCTGAATTAGGCCCCTACTCTTCAGGTGGTGCCATGTGGGCCCAAGAGACTGGATCAAGGCCTGAAAGAGTAATTTTGATCAGTGCCTCAGTGGGATTGTTAGGAAATCTCAGAAATATTTTCCATGATGTGCTCCACAGCCTGGAGGATATATCCCTACGCTTCAATCACAGGGAAACCTACTAGTAAGGGCTGGTAGATCTGCCACTTTATGAAATCTGGCTGTCAACTGGGAGGGAGAGTGGCTACTTCTATCAGGAAGCGGTTACATATTATCTCCTTGCAATAAAAGGGCACTGACAAGGAAAGGACCAGTTATTTCAAGACGAGAAATTAGTGATCTCATCATAATCACAGGCCATAACTAATTGGTTCAGCTGACTATTTTATTGTTGAGAGTTGCAGCTAAGAGTGGTCATGGCATTGAGTTCGCATCGAGAGTTACATCATCTCTCCTCTTGAGAATTGGGGTTGACCACTGTATGAAAAGGCTGGTTTGAAAGGAGGCAACTCACCTCCCTCTTTTGAGGTTGGTGATATCCATTATTCCCAAAATTAAACCATTCATGAAAAAAAACCCTGTCTTTGTTTGGACTAGGAAGAGATTGGAGTAGATAGCAGAATGAGTTAAGGAGAAGGGGATGGGAAAGAGGAAGAAATAAGATCACAGGGTCTTTAATTATTTGCTTAGAATTATTTAATTGTCAAATATGAGTCCCCTCCTTGTTGCTGTGCCTATGTGGGCAAACTGAGTTGAAATACCTTTAAAAAGTTAAGCCTTCTGTTTATCAGCTATGAACATATTCATATCTTCTGCAGCTGCAAGTTTTGGCACCCTAATGTACCAAATTATTTTACACTGTGCATATTACTTATGCAGAATTATAATAAGCTGCAGCCTTTGAAATTTAAAAGACTCATCTTTTATGGGATGGAGTCTTGAGGAAAGGCATCCTCTCTCACTTTAAATCAGGAGCCTCTGCCTTTACCTAAAATGGGTGATCTGATTCTCCAGAAGCAAGCGGAGCCGCTCCTTGATTTCTTCAAAACGTTCTTTCTCTTCTACAGTTACAGTTCCTATTCCATCAGGCCTGAAAGAAAAATGCCATGAATGACTCAAGCTTCACCTCATGACCCTGGTAAATCATCTGTACGGCAAACAAGATATTGCAGTTTTTGGAAATGGATGTCATCAACTATTAGATCCAGGATATACTGCATGTGCCATGCAAAGAAACACTTATGGGTAAAGCAGCGTGATTGTTTAGAAAGCATATCTCAGAATAAAATAAATACTCATTTTAAAATTATAGTATGCACGTTTTTAAATAGTGAAATCACTATATTTTTGTTCACTGCAGAAAAACTTGGAAAAATGTAGTTCTCTCTAAAAATACACACACACACACACACATATATATATATATATATATATACAGACACATATATAAACACTACAATGGGAACTTTCATTAAGTAAGGACTGCGTATAAATCCTGTTTGGCTCAATAAGTGATTCATTTCTACAGAAATAATCATATTCACATTTATCAAATTTACAATATGGTTCACAGCATAAAATAACAGTGATGATAAACTCACGTACAAATGGAATATAAAAATACAGCACTCACTCATGTCCACTGAATCACTTTATAACATTTTATCACGTAAAAAGAAGGAGCACAAACTGAAATATATGCTCCAAGATCAATGTACATTTTGCATTTCCAAAAATAATGTCTTTTTTCAGGACATTCCATCAAACAGCTCTTCAATGACTATTTGTTACACTTTTATTATTTTGTTAATGCACAGGACTGCACTGTGAATAAGGCAGCCACAAGTAGCTACCTTGGGGTATTTCCCATCTTTCACAGAGCACAGTGCGCATGCAATCATCTCTTCCATTCTTCACCTGTAATGTTGATAGATAATACGGAGAGCCCTTGTGCCTATTGTGCTCACGTTCTGTTTTTACATCTTTGTAACTCTGCTGATTTAAACTGACTCCTGATTTGCATCAATGTGTGAGCAGAAACCAGAATCCTCTGCACACATGCCCCCTTCTCCCCCTCCCCAGAGAAATACACGCCACAGCATAATCGCTGAATTGGGCTAGTCTAATCCATTCACCAAAGGAATCAGCAACCCAGACAATAAACATCACTAATTTATATTATTGACAGGCAAAGTATACAGATCTGTGTATTGCCGTGTAGCCTATACCAGCACAGTCTCTCTTTAGGTAACGTAAGATGTCTTAAAATTGAACAAATGTTCTTACTTAAAGGCCTCCTCCAGTGTTCAGCTTAAGCTGTGTAAATCCTTAGTACTAGACTAGTTTGGTTATACAAAAGGCTTGGCAAGGGATTACACAGCTTCTAACGAACCTCCTGTCAGGGGTTAATTGGTTAGCTTTATTTTCCTTTTAAAGAATCAAAAGGCCCTAAACTAAAAGAAAAATTACAATCTGTACAGTCATGTTTCACTGACCTCAGATGCAGAAACCTCTTAATATCATAAATATTAGCTCTGCTGTTAGAATACAGGTAAAAAGTTCTCTTAGCAAATCCAAACAGAGATGCTAACACAATCTTAATTCGTTTTCTTTTCATTATGTGTAAGTGCTAACGCTACATTAAATAACACATATATATTAAAAGGCCCAGATGACAGTGGATATTTTAAAATTTAATCAGTGTTTCCACAAGTTCCAGTGTTTCCTATCATTTATTTGCCAAGCTCAGCTGTAAAAATTTTATTTAGGCTGAACTATGGAATATAAAATTTTAGCTGGAAAACACATTTATTAAACAACTATGGAAGAATGGATTTGGTCTCATTAGTACTGGTACATAATTAGTTCTAGTTATTTTGAAGAAGCAGGTAAGCCAGGTAAATCCAGTTAGACATTGTTTTTAAAACACAGCTGCTGAACATGTTTAGTATATTTTTAATCCAAAATTGCAGAAATAATTAGTATTCAGATTCAGATCTAGTTCATGCCATCAGTTACGCATGCCAGCACTGCTGTGTACATTGGGGAATCCAGTTTGCTTGCCAGTAGAGTGGTAGATTTTTCAAGATACTCTATGATAAATACTTTGTGTCAAAGGACAGGATTGAAGTCCTCATTCGAGTTTTGGGTGCACATCTGCACAGATGCACAAAACCCATATAGGTCATAGGGTTTCATGAAGGTCAATTGTATCAGCAACTGACAAACCATGTAGCAACAAAACATTGACAGTAAAGAGCCCAAACTGAGAACAATATGGTGATGAACTGGAAAAGTTCTGAAAATTATGTTACCATTTGTTGGGTCAATAGCCCTCAAAGTAAAAGATTTACTGAAAAGGCCACAGAAGACTCAGAAGTTTAAATGCAGACTTATTTTCTAAGAGATAGAACATGTGCCAAGAGGTTTCTCTGTTAAATAATATTAGTTTTATAAATTTTCAGTCCCTCTTTTAATTCAAATTATTAATGTAAAATATCACTGTATGCTGTTTAACCCAGCAAGGGGCCCTCTATTCAAAGTCCCAGCACATTTCCCACTGTCTTCAGTGCGATAGCATCCAGAGTTGTACGTAGGGTTGATCCAAAGCCCATTTGAAGCCACTGAAATATTTCCACTGAGTTCAACGGGCTCTGAATCAGGCTTTAATTCTGTTTGATCTAGCTATTTTAGCACTTGCCAGGCAACACCAGTTTCAGACACTTGCAATGCTTTGGCATAACTGCATCATTACAATTTGGAGCAGTAGTCTAAATTTTCAGTGCTCTGGCAGTTTTCAGTCTAAAGCACCGATATTGTTAGGAACTCTATGTGGGCACACAGCTGGGTCCAAACCTGGTTGGACTAGAGTTAATATATGTCCATAACTCATCTAAGTCAAGTTATAACATCCAAACAGTTTGCACTGAGACAAAAATGTAACTATCTAGCTACACACAGACTATATATATGTGTGTATGTGTGTATTCAAATATTCACCACACTTCAGTCATAATAAATAGTTAGGCCTTGCATTATTCTTGATCTTTATCAGAAGACACAATGCCAAATTCAGCCATTTTAGTACAATTAAAAAGTTACTTTATGCACCCTATGTCGTTCTACAAAACTGCACACTAGATAAACAGCCCACCCCTGCATATCATTCTACAACAAACTTGAGACAATCTACAGGTCAACTGTAGCCATTTTTGGAGCAGCACGGATGTCTGGAAGGGCCTGCCAACTGAGAGCCATCACAACTGCAAGGACTTCCTTTCTCAAACAGCTGTGGACTATATCACATCTGACATGATGAGCATCTCTTGAATCTACCTTTCAAATTTTCGGCAAACCATTTTCTCACTGTCCTTCACAAAGTTGACATTTTCGGCAGCATGATAGGAAAGATGTCATGTCGGCTGCTTTTCAAGTTGTTGTCACAGTGGTTAGCACCAGTTCTGTCATCTTTACTTTCCTCACAATCTCCCATCTTGAGCCATGTCACAAATAATAATACTTCCAATGGTTTTGTCAAATTTCAAATACTATAACCCAGCTGCACATCTTCAGATTTACTAGTTATGTTAATTTTTGTTGCTCATCTCCCCAGAAGCTGAAGCATTAGGAACTCATTAATTAGTGACAAATGCAAGGATACTGATAGAACTATATAAAAACACCATCAAAAGCCCTGCACCTAATTTATTAACGTGATAATTTCTGAAATCTAATTAAAATCAAAACATTAGTCAAATATTTTTGAAAACTGAATAATTTTGAAGCATATTTATTTTTCCATTTGCTAAGCAAACTAAGGGTTATATAAGCTATCCTCTCTATAATGTCACATTCACTTCTGTGTTCTAGGTAATTCCCTTATCATAACATGCACAACTGATGGCCCTTAAAGACATTCTCAAAAAAGGTGAAATCTCATAAATTACTTTTCTTATTTATGCTGGTATTAGCTCTTTTTATTTAACAAAGGTTTCCCATCAACTTTATACTGGATGTTTAATTTATATATGGAATCACAGCTTCCTGCAGCAAACAAAATTTGCACAATACATTTTAGCTAAAACATAATTGTAGAAACCTAACACAAATATTCACAGTGGCCATGTATGGTTTATATTACGCTGGGGTAGACAGTAGTAGGAGTGGTAGGAGAGAAACAGTGAAAGAAGTGCTGCACCTATATTGTATTTAAATGTAATTCTGTGTACACACACACATGCACACAGTGTCTATATCTCTTTCTTTCTATGGATTTAGATCAACATACAACATAAATGTCTCCGATTTGAATGGCAACAGATTTTCATCTGATCCTATATTGATCCTGCCAGGAAAATTAGAGGAGTCTGGTACAAATAGTGGGGGGAGGGCAGAAATTAAAAAAAACACATTTTCTATAAATTTATATTTAGTAATCCCCAACAGCACATTTTCAGAGATAACATAAGACTATAATCAAAAGAGTTATCACCTGGAGATTTCTCAGTGCTCAATATATATATTTCACGGGAAAAGTTTTACATGCTATATTCTTCAGTCTAGGTCTAGTTTCCTATTTTTCTTCAACTTTTCGTTTTTAAAGTATGAAAACAACCAAAAAACGCAGGCTGTGAAATTAAAAAACACACACACATTTTCATATCAAACTGTAAAAAGATTTTCTTTCTTTAGTTTAGATTGTTGTGCAAATCACAGGGTTAATTATAAATTATAATTAGGACCTGTGATCCTAAGGCCAATGCTTCATTCTGTAAGCCACACCTCCCCCACCATGCCCTTTTCTAATTATACCCGCAGGCCCTCAGGGCTAGTTATGCTGCTAAAACAAATATATCAAAATCATTTTTAACAAAGACTAATATATGAAGCAATAACATGCATTTGTATGCAATTATAAATCTACAGTATAGCTCCTTTGGGTTAATCTCTTTGACATTAGCCTGTCTGCAAGGCGAAGAGGCTTATAAATAAAAAAAAAAAAAAATCTCTTCCACCTTTTATGCTTAACTTTAAGCTTTATCATTGGGGAAAATACTCCTTAGATACAGTAACCAAACCTCTGCATGTGTTTCACACACATCAGAGATGATAAAATAAATCATGTCAAAAATTAATGCAAATAATCTGATTTTAACTAACAAAAGGGAAATCTAAGATAAGGCATATGCTATCTTCAACTCAGTCCTTTGCAGCCAGGTGCAACACATAGCTTATATCTAGCATCACAGACTATTATGAGATTTATAGTCCAGGGCACTAATGGTACAACGGCAGCCCTACAGACAAAACCATACATCTGCAGAGTGTCCCACCAACTGCACCAGGACTCCCTTTAAAGGGCTGGCCATTAAGTTTCATCTTCATCCAATCCAATCCTTCTTGCTCCTGTGAATTCATGTTATATCCTCAAGATTGCATAGTCCTTTTTTCTGTATTTTTAATTAAGGGGACTTTTAACATAGATATGTGGCCCAACCTTAATCAGCCACATGGGACAATAATAAAAAACACAGCCTGATTCATTACTATAGCTTTGGCTCTTATTTCACTTCTCTTTTCTCCTAATTTCAGTCCAGGATTTAGTTCTTTGTGGATATGCAGAGCTGAATCAAGGCTCATTTCTTCTCAAGTGCAACATGCATCCCCAAAGAACATGCTTGGACTGCATGGATGCTTCACTGGCACATTTTCCCCTCCTATACCCACGGTAATGTATCACGTCAGCATGGAACACGACACTATTTATCTGTGGATCACTGGCACAATGCATCATCTCAGCCTATACAACAGACTGCGTTTGAAGACATCAATAACATGTACTTAATTAATACATACCTATTGTGGCTCTGGCTAATATATGGATCCAGGAAATAATAAAGTGTCTGACATTACCTGTAGAACGGTTTTGTTAACCTGTGGCTCTCTGATATAACATGTCCACCACAGATCTATTAATCAAAGAATAAATATAATCTCCAAACAGAGCATACAGAGGTGTTACGAATGTCGAGCTGGTTGGAAGTTTTTGAAATTTCTATGATTTTTTTTCATGAAAAATTTGTAAAAATTGTTTCCCATTTTTCAACCAGCTTCATGAAATTTTTGTTGTATGATATAAACCAAATATTAAGGAGATATAATTGAGAATGCTCTAAAATGTAATGCAGATATTTAATTCCACAAGTTCCAGAAATGACTTCAAAACGGTAATAGTTCTGGAGTCTGACAATGGTTGAAAATCTGCAAAGGCAACAGCTGTAGGGGATGCCAATTTTGATTTCATTCTGAAAGTGAATTTAGTGTTTGTGAAACACAGTGACTACAGGAAGGGCAGTGCACCAATCCACCTGTGTGCAAAAATGGTGCAAATTATAGTGAGAGAATTGATCGTATGGATGTTTGGTGATGGGACTGAGAAACTGGACCGAACACCAGCTCATTTCACACAGAGCACTGACCAGCAGTCAGATAATCACAACGTTCCCTCACCACCAACTTGAAGCAGATGCAATAGGAAGTCCAAGTGGTGATGGGCTCAACATCCGCTAATCCAGTCCTTAACTTTTACATACATAAATCTGTAGTTACATTTTCAATCCACTACGACAAAAAAAGTACCGCATATACTCTTTCATGAGCCAAATTTTTTTTAGAAAAAAAGGGAAGCATCAGAGAAGTGGGTCAGCTCATAAACGAACCGGTTTCTGATCGAGTATATATGGTATATAAAACCACAAAAGCAGCCGTTTTTTTGCCCACTCTAGCCAATTTTATTTTTAAGATTGTTTTTACATGGGTCAATTGGCAACAGCTGTGTTTGTAGTCAAGGAATAAAACCCTAAGTAGGGAAACTCTTAAAAAGGGAGAGAGTCCAGTGGTTAAGGCACTAGCCTGAGTCCCTGATTCACCAGACAATTATTGTGTAACTTTGTGCAAATCACATAATCTCTCTATGCCTTTCTTATCCATCTGCAGAACAGGGATAATGGCACTTCCTTGTCTCGTGAGGTGTTGTGAGGATAATTACATTAACAGACTGTGAGATAGTCAATATTACAGTAATGGGGCCCACATAAGTACCTAAAACAAATAGATCAAATGGGTGTGTCTTTCCAAAATTCTATCAGTTTGAATGATTTCTACCCGATTTCCATTAGAACTGGTAAAATCTTTCAAATTGGTGGAACTTTTTAAGGGCATCCACTGATGCTGTGTCCTTAAGTACAGTGAAGAAGTATCACTAATTATTTCCTTAACTGCAGTGAACTGTAATTAGTTATGGTAACCAGGGTTAGTAGGTTTTGCACCATCACAATTGGTGTCTATATCTATGACACTCCTGTATATCATGCATACAGATGTCTGTAGAAGGCAAAACTTGGGATAAAAGATCATAATTAACTGTCGCTTTTTTATTTTTATTTCTAAAGTGTGGGTAAAATTAACAGAAAAATTAATGGATTCAACTATGCAGACGGCAATAATTTATACTGTCCCTTTGGAGTAGGTATTTTGAGCTTTCAAAGGCCTAACAACTCATCGGCTTAAAAAAAAGTCGAGGTAAAGGAAAAACAGACTGCGGTAGTGTTTCGAAATATCACTCATATTGGTTTTTGACCATTTCACATGATATGGCAATAGGGTCACAGCAAAGCTAGAGGTGTATTTTTAACAGCAGCCGTTTTGTTCCTGTCCTGCACTGACACTGATCAGATAACAAGGCAGTATTCATGAAGCAGGACCCTGGACAGCAGCTAGTTAGTTTCTTCTCTATGATGGCCTGTCATTCTGTCAGTCCTGACCTTCAGGCTGTCCTGAACATCTGAATCACATTCTCTCTGCACTTTCTCACTGACTGCAAGCTACTGTTGTCTCACTGTCTGACCTTACACAAACACAATACAAACAGACAACCCACCTCAGCTCCATCACTGTCTATTGCTAATATAGGAGATTGATAGCCACACAGAATTCTCTCTCTATTCGACCTTCATTATTGGAGTGGCATAGTCTGACTGACAGCCAACCTCATTCCCGAGAAAGCTAAACCACCAGTTGTTTTTTTGCCCTCTAAAAGTGAAGTAACATCCAGTTTCTAAAGAAAGTTCAATAAATATATCCATGTTTATGACAAAAGTAATACATTTTTTGTTAAACAGCAAAGATATTGACAGTATATAGTTTAATGTGTATGTTCAAATGATACTTTTCTGTATCATTTCATCATCTCAAAGAGTTGGGTGCACAGATAACGATGTGATTTATTATTATTTAGTATTTATATTACAACATTGCTCAAGGGTTCCAAGCCTAGATGGGTTCCCATTGTTCTAAGTGCTGTACAATCACAGAGCAAGACATGATGCCTACCCCAAAGAGCTTACAAGGTACGGCTTTGACTCTGCAATAGCTAAGGGTCTGTCTAGGTAGAGCAGACTGCAAGTTTAAGACCTAAGATAACAAGCGACAAACGAAAGGTGGGAAAAGGAGACTGTCCGAGATAGACGGGCTTTATACACACAAATACACTGGTAATTGGTGATTAGGTAGCACATAAATAAGCATCAGTTTTCCCCAGCTGTGTGTCAGTCTAGCCTGGCTTTAAAACAAATCACACACACAGCCTGAATAGCCTTTCAAAAAGGAATCACAACAAGGAATCTAAGGAACTTAGATACTTTGATTTCTGTCTGAGCCATAGTAATAAATTAAAGATACAGATTTACAGATTTTTTAGGGCCAGGAGGGACCACTGTGACAATCCAGTCTGACTTTCTGCATAACGCAGGCCAGAGAACCTCACCCAATAATTCCACTAATTTCTGCATCAGACCCATAACTTCCGTTTGAACTAGAGCACAGGGCTCAGAAAGACATCCAATCTTGACTCAAAAATGGCAAGTCCTGGAGAATGTAACATGTCCCTAGGTAAGACACTCAGTCTTTGGTTTCTAAGGCAGACGTATGGCAAACGGTCTTGTTACAGCAAAAGAAAGATAAGC
Organism: Chelonoidis abingdonii; assembly: GCF_003597395.2. Lineage (NCBI taxonomy): Eukaryota > Metazoa > Chordata > Testudines > Testudinidae > Chelonoidis > Chelonoidis abingdonii. The sequence goes on along the minus strand of NC_133785.1, from coordinate 37,028,198 downwards.
TGAAGCTAAACACAACAATCATGCCATGGTATGGGACTAGTCTAGTGTTACTAACCCTGCCCCCCAGCTTGTTTAGAGATATCCATTTTGTATTATTTATTCTTTGTCGTACAGCAGTACCAGAGCCTCATCCAAAATTGGGGCCCCATTGTGCCAGGCACTGTGTGCAGACAGAAAATGAGTTTACAGATTGCCACATCTTGCCTATTATTTTGAATTCAGCACATCCCTCCCCATGTACTATTCCCCAGACACAACAGGACAGAATGGCAATCTACAGTTGGCAAGTTTAATAAGTCCCTGCTGTTGATTCACAGATTCATAGACTCTAGGACTGGAAGGGACCTTGAGAGGTCATCGAGTCCAGTCCCCTGCCCTCATGGCAGGACCAAATGCTGTCTAGACCA